>NW_022605583.1:798278-798446 GCF_008692095.1 Etheostoma spectabile | reverse complement strand
TTGTTTGCAAGCCATGATGTCTCTCTTTCTCATGGGGGGGGCAAATTCTCTGGCCGGGCAAAGCCGAGAAAGGGGAGGTAGTCTTACTCCTTATGATGTCATAAGGGGCAAACTTCCTAATTGGCCCATCTGAGCTTTCGTTTTCTCAAAGGCAGAGCAGGATACCCA
>NW_022605583.1:786592-798268 GCF_008692095.1 Etheostoma spectabile | reverse complement strand
AGTTTACACCTATCACCATTTCTAGCCACTGGGGGACCATAGGGAGGCTGGGGGAACTCATATTACTGTTAAAAACCTTAAAGTGAAAAAGTGAAACACAAAGTGACATTTTCATGCCATGGGACCTTTAAGTCTAGCTTTGGCATCTGCGTTGAAAGTTTACAGGTGAGCAAGTGTACTTTGTCCTACAGAGCTTTGTAAGCTCAGTCATACACAAAACAGAGTGTCCTTGCTGTGTGAGCTTCAGAGGTGGTCTTCTTGACCTGAGCAGTTTTGTTTTGGTCCTGATGGACCGCAGCCTCCTGCCTGAATGGAGGGGGTTAAAACTGTGTCTTTTTGTGTTACATTAGTTTTATTATAAAAGATCAAAATCATATTATACCAAACGTGAAGTTTAGTTTTATTTTCCCTCAAGATTCTTCAGGCAGTAACTTTTACTTCAGAACCAGTTTTATTTATTTTTTTAAGATTATATTTTGGGAGTTTTAGGCCTTTATTTGACAGGACAGCTAAAGACAGGAAATGGGAGAAGGAGGGGTGATACAATGCAGCAATGGGCCGCAGATTGGACTCAAACCTGCACCGCTGAGGTAAGGACTGAGTCTTAGTACGTGGGGGGTGTGAGCTCAGCCAGGTGAGATACAAGGGCCCCAACTTCTGTGCAGTTTTGTGCAACATTTGAGACTTCGATAAATGTGTATAAAATAACTGAATTACTGTATAGTTACAGTGTCAGGTAGTCCCTCTGGAGCTTCAGTCATACGCATTCAGAACTGATTTACTGACAACATTGTTTGTTTTGCCCTAGATTCCAATCCCAACTCCCCTCCAACGACTGTCGTCAGGGCCCACATCCATCCTGCACCCTCTGCCAGTCATCAGTCCCTCCCAGAAGGTGGTGCAAACAGTCAGGCTATTGTTACTCCACCAGCTGAAGCATCAGCTCCTCCACAGCCAGCTGCCCAGGCCTCCCCCCCTCTCAGTATATTCAACTAACCTCCGCCTGATGTCATTATCTTCCCAAACTCCCTAGTAGCAATTCAGATCACTGCTCCGTTCTGTTGTTTAGGACTTTCTGCACCTAAAAAGTTAGTGTCACGCCAAGGGACAGGTTCCGTATAGAGACAATCAGTGGAGGTGTTCATTGCCTCAGGAGGGTAAAAAGGGAATTTTTTGTAAATGCAACTGTGTAGACTTGCACAAAGTACTCTGCTGACGAGTGTGGTGAGTGGTGAGGTGAGTGAGGAGTGATACCGTGAGTGGCGCCGCTCGTTAGAAGGAGCCACAGGCAATGATATACTCATAGCAGTCGTGGAAGGGTTTTATTATTTAGCAGAATTATGGACGGGGGGCGAAATGAGAGACTCTGTGATCCATACAATAAAATTTTATCCTTTTCCTTTAAAAGTCTTCAAATATCAATCTTCAACCACCTGGGCAGTCCAACAACAGTTAGAAAACCACATAGAGACACGGTTGCTGACGGTCGGAGGTCATGTAAGCAGGCAACAACACAAATTAAAACAACAACCATATTACCAGGGTTTGGATGCACAATCAAGGGGGCGAATGGGACCCTCGATTCCTGGGGGCTCCAAAGACTCAGGGTTCATGGACTGGGAATGGTGTGTGTATGTCCGAACCAACTGCACACATTTATTTATTAAAATGCACTATAACTATGAGAATATAAACATGAACTGATAGGGGGCTTAAAAGAATGTTGCTGAGTTGAGTGGCCCGTCTTCATACGGTAAAATATTTACAAGCGTCTGTTGCTGTTGGGCTGGACCTTTTACACAGGAAAGGAAAAGGATACACAGAGGAGGAGTTAGGATTAATGATGAGGGTAAAAACATTGCACTCCAACTAACATCTAGTTATTAAACACAGTTAGCGCAGACTTGAATGTGGAAATATACCTTAGAAGTATTGCTTGCATACTAAAATACCGATCTGTATAAATAATAAGCACAAATGTAAAAAAAAAAGCAGTGATGGAAATAATGAGGGACATTGAAGAAGTAGTGTACTTTTAATGATATGGTAGTGTTATATTAGGTACTGGACTTATCTGACGCTTTTTCTCCACACCTTATGTTGTTTATTTGCAGATATTTTTACTTAGAAACCATGATAGTTTAATCATGTGACGTGTTATTTGTCAAAATATTATAACATATGGATTTTATGATTATAGTGGTGTTAAGAAGCATGGCTGCTGTGTCTTAGGGTTGGGTTACTCTACAAAAATGCTATGCTTTAAATAAATGCAATGGAGTAGAAAGGACAATATTCATTGAATTGAAGTGGAGATATTATAAAGTACTCAAAAGTGTACTAAGTACGATACTACATTCACTATGTCTGTTCAATGCTCCAGATTGCCTGTTGTCAAATAGCCTTTATTGTTAATTAAGAAAATACAGGTGTATGGTTTATATTAGTTTCAACGGTATATTCATTGCGGAAATAACACGGTTTGTCCCCCCCGTTCGGTGTGGTGTCCATGTAAACGGATTAGGATCAGGGATTTAACGGCAGATGTATGCTGCCATCCATAGCACAGCAAAAGTCACGGTTGGGTCAAGATAAGCACCACCTATTTACCGCTTACTTAAATCCTATTGGCATACTCTTGATTGACGGCGCATGTCGTTCAATAGGGATAGAGAACGGCGGGGAGCCTCTACGCAGATGTGTGTGAGGGAGACAGCGCAGGTTTTTTAGTGAGGGCAGGAATAGCGTTTGAAAGTGCGTAGCGAGCTGCTGAGGCACCAAAACACGACAGAGTGAGCTATATTATTTGCGACATTACGAAAATGAACTTAAATAATTATGTAATAATATAAATAGTGTTTTCATTTCAGTCAGTAATAGAGGCCAACTCAGGAAACAGAAAATTGCCAATTGTAGGCGTATTATCAATTTAAGCTAACTTTTAAAATAATGCATTTCCCACAGATCTATTTCAATATTCACGCATGTATTTTGAAGTCTTCCAATCTTCTTAGTCAGTTGTTTTTACCATAAATGGCCTGAAAAAGTATATTCACACAATACTTTAATAGTTACAGGCAGGGATTACTCTCTATCGTTCCTTGTTGGTGTGTTCTTACCTAACTGTTCTGCTTAATGAATCCTTACCTCATGCCATAGACTGGATCTGCTTCATTCTGCTCAACTCTCCAAGCTTGTCCTTCCTTGCAAGCTTTATGAGACTGTAATAAAGACTTGAAGCCCGTAGTATGAGATTAATTAATGTGATTAATGTGGTGAGGAATTTGACCAGACCCAGAATCCAAGGAGATTGGCAAGAACTGTCATGACCGCCAGTGTAGAGGTTCTTCATTGGCTTAGCTCTGCATAAATTGCCTCGTGTCAGGTGCTTTTTTTCCCTCCACACCACATCCTTTTGGGTAATCTGCAAATCCTACTCACATAACTTTAGATGCATGCTGAAAAACACGTCTACTACTACCTACGTCAGTGTGTGTTGTGTGTGTGGGTGTTGTGGTGGTGTGTGTGTGTGTGTGTGTGTGTGTGAGACAAACCATGCCTTGAGGGCTAATGATACAGGTGTGGAAGACTTTGCTCTTTGGTTTCAGCCTGACATTGATTCAATACTGCTGCTGCCACACGTACTCATTACACAAACTTTACTGTTCCATTTAAAGTATTTTGTGATGACCGATTATCTTGTGAAAAAAACGTTACCAGAGGCTGAACCTCACAACAGATTACTTCTCCTGACTGTTTAGGTTCAAACAAAGTTAAGGTTTTTAATGGTATTCTCATACAAAAAAGTGTGCCACAAGCTTATATTTGACCTGTGAAAAGTGAGGGTGTGTTTGAAATGAGGCATTGAGACGGTCCTGGTGCGCATGAAGTTAGATATGAAACTGGAGTCTGGAGGGGATTAACAGGGAATAGTCAGGCAGGTTCACCCTTCTCGTACTCCAGACAGCTGGAACATTGAAATGTTAAGTGTTGTCCTCCCTTGAGAAAAAGTAGTAAAAAGGTTGCAGCTGTGCAAAGAGTACCATCCTTGAAAAAAAAAGTTTCCATAAAACTGAAAACAAAAGGGAAATGTTGACAATTTCTTCTTTTTTCAAAACTGCAGATGGGCGATCTTCACTTTCTTTTGTTGTCATTGACACTGATCTTTGTTGGTTGCAGATCTACTGGTCTCATTGCAAACAACAAGATAAGGTTTCGTAAGTGTTTTTTTTGTTTGGGTACTTGAGCATCTCACATTACTAAAAGGTTAGAAATTAGGAATATTGGCAAGGTGCGCTTGCCAATGCTGAGGAAATCCCCCTTTGCAAAATGGACACTGTGCAAAACTGGTGAGTATCAGGAGTGGAAATTAGGAAAATAAAAAAAACTTGATGTCGTACTATCTCTGTGTTTTGTCCACATTCTCATAACACAGATGTCATTGCCAGTGACAAGCTGTAAATGGTACTTGCGGCGGAATATGCCGACATGGACTCAAGGTGAAACGACACAAATAATGCTCCACGCCTTGCTTGGACTGCTCACGACAGGGTAAGGTTCATTAGGGACAAGCACTAGGGACTAGGGCTGGGGATTGTTTGCAACAATATTGATTAAAATGTCTTGGCTCTAGTATCCACATGTTCTATTCTTTGCCAATGCATAACCGGGTTTTGGTACAGATATCAAAAAAATACTGTAATAAATAAAATGTAAACAAATACAATACAAATGTGACATTTGATACCAATTTTCTATATTGACAGTCTAAGGACAAATTTCAGTTGGTGCCAAAATATAGTTCTGATACCCAGCTAATAAAAAGTAGTTATTTGGGTATCATTGCACTGTTTACACCATGAGACATTGTTAGATGTGTTGTAGTGCTGTCCTCTACTGCTGGTAATAACAATTGTTGTAAAGTAAGCATTTTCAAATAGATGGTCTGGTTTCCACCATTATATCAGTGATGCAATTATTTACATTGACTTGAAAGCAGTAGAACCTGACCAAGACTGATTTTCAGGCCCATATAATCATAACTATGAGAGTAAATCTGTTTTGGATATAAACATCTCATCCCCTAATAAATTAAATAATTCTTTTTTTGACAGGATGTACCATGGGTTATTATTAGGTGGGCATATAGACAATAAGTTTATTAGCACTAGGACAGAACAATGCATTTTGAACCTTAAACTGCACTGAAAATCATCTAACTAACAAAACACCATACAGCTCTGATAAATTTATGTTTTTTTAGGACACTAATTATAGGAAAGCATTGAGGCTAAACGAGAGTTAGGGAACAATGACAGCATGGGTGGTTCTTCTGGACTGTCGAAGAGAAGAGAAAATGGACGGAGCAGTTATCGAAGCGGCTTGAGGCGGTGAGCATCCGACTTAGCAGCTGAGACAGAGCAGAATACAAGCTCTGAGAGGCATCAACAGTAAGTCATCAGTCAAGTCCCTACTGTATACGGAAATATTGGCTAGAATTTATCTGGGTTCCTTTTTGACTTAGAAATAGTTAGCACTACATCAAATAGTTGACCACATATTTTGCTGGTTCTCCATGAAAAGAGTATGTGAGAGATTAAAGGAATACACCACTGAAGTTTGTTGGATCACCACACGTGCGACACAATTTCATTTAGCGTGTGTTTGAACAGGACACGCTTTGAGCCACAATACATACTTACTACCTTCACTTGGCGAGTGTTTGAGGCAAAAAAGTATTTGTACGTGGTTCTCAATGTCCATTTTTTTATTAAAAGGTCCAATATGTAAGCTTTTTTATTATATAATTTTCAAACAGAGTATTCACATATACTTTCTACATGAAAGGTGATATTTGAATCTGTGTCTGTCAGTCACTCTCCACCGCGCTGTTTCAACAGCTCTCCTCTGCAAAAGACATTTTTTTTAAAACAAGCTAAACAAAAGCGTTGGTTTGTAGTCTAACTGTGTATCTTAGTTTGCTGGGAATCTTGAATTGGGCAAATTCTTGACTGAGCGAACGTCCTCTCCCTGAAGCGGTAAATCTATTGATGCATAGAAACCAAAACGGATGCATGTGGCAACTCACTATGCATGTGAATGAGGCGATGTTATGGTGATGATGCTGTTGATTATTTGGCGGCGATTGTTTTATTGCAAATGAGGCGATACAGGATGAATGCACAGCCATTATCAGCCATTTTCATTAAGCTGCTGTTGAGTGCTTTTACTAGTTAAGAGCCAGTTATCATATGGAGTTTTGGTTTTTAGAGTTTCTCATACTAATACATGGTAATAAAAAATGCATTAATTCAGTAGAGAAGTGAAAAATCTAACAAGCATATGCATAATTAGGTAAGAATTATTTATTTCCTTATTTGAAAGTCCGGCCGCAGAAGAGGTGTCTGCTGGAAAAAATTTGGCCCTTGGAAAAATGAATTGATTGACCCCTGCCATACAGTGACAAATGACACCAGACGCCAAAAACAACATGTTTGTGGCATTGTAATTCTGTGTAGCATAGCAACCTGTAGGCAAACGTATGTAGGACACTGGCTAAATGAATACATAATTAGCTCATACAGGCTACTAGGTGTGTAGAAGCTAGTGCTGGTCTGGGCTGTGGACATTAGTCATGTAACAGCGTGTGAATGACAAGGGAGAGCTCAGGATTTTTTAGAGAGATTGTAGCATGAAAGTCATGTTTGACATGTCTTATGTTATAACATGTGTATAGATTTGATAGATGTTTGTTAACATGTATAGATTTTCTTTAATTAAAAAAACATTGTTTGGATTTAGGACTTCTGACCATATGACTTCCATTTTAACGATTTGACAATGCGAGATGAGGTTGTTATAATGGATGGCAGCCCGTATTATTTGAGCCAGAGTAGGCTGTAGGCTAGGATGAAGAGCGGAAGAGGGGAGAAGGAGAGAGACTGCAGCTGTGTGCAGTGTTTTGTGCGGCAATACATATACTACATCCATGGTTTTGGTTATCTAAAGATTTTCAATAAAAAACAGTGGTTTGTATTCATCATTCTCATGTCTCATACCCTGTTGATTAGAGGAATCCTTGGACATAGTAGTACGCAGCGTTGTGTCCGAGGTATATCACTGGACCCTCCATACCACAGATATCTGGCAGAAACTGGTCCCACTCCTGAGACGTATATTCTTGGGATACAGAGGCACAGCACCCAGGGAGCATACCAATATCAGTCTACTAGACACAAAACAAAAAACGGTAGTCCCTTTAACTATACTGTAATTTCGGTGAGTCTGTGACCAGAGTATATTTGGACTCATACATATTTCATGTGGAAACAAAAAATGTTGCTAAATGCCTTTTATTAGACCTTAGTGGTCCCAATATGTATCTGAAGTCTCTTTATTAGACCTTGTGGTCCCCAAATACTGTATCTGAAGTTCTTTATATAGACCTTAGTGGTCCCCCAATACTGTATCTGAAGTCCTTTTATATAGACCTTAGTGGTTCCAATACTGTATCTGAGTCTCTTATATAGCAGTGGTCCCACTACTGTATGAGTATCTTTATCTAGACCTGTGGTCCCCCAAACTGTATTGAAGTCTCTTTTATATAGACTTAGTGGTTCCCATACTGTATCTGAAGTTCTTTATATAAGACCTTAGTGGGTCCCCCAATACTGTATCTGAAGTCTCTTTATATAGACCTTAGTGGTTCCCCCAATACGTATCTGAAGTGCTCTTATATAGACCTTAGTGGTCCCCCAATACTGTATCTGAAGTCTCTTTTATATAGACCTTAGTGGTCCCCTAATACTGTATCTGAAGTCTCTTTATATAGACCTTAGTGGTCCTAATACTGTATCTGAAGTTTCTTACATGCCTGTGGTCCCTAATACTGTATCTGAAGTCTCTTTTATTAGACCTTAGTGGTCTAATACTGTATCTGAAGTCTCTTTTATATAGACCTTAGTGGCGCCTAATACTGTATCTGAAGTCTCTTTATATAGACCTTAGTGGTCCCCTAATACTGATCTGAAGTCTCTTATATAGACCTTAGTGGTCCCTAATATGTATCTGAAGTCTCTTTATATACTATATGGTCCCTAATACTGTATCGGAAGTCTCTTTATAAGACCTTAGTGTCCCTAATACTGTATCTGAAGTCTCTTTTATATAGACATATAGACCTTAGTGGTCCCATAGTAGTATCTAAAGTCTCTTTTATATAGACCTTAGCGGTCCCCTAACACGTATCTGAAGTCTGGTGGAGGCTGGGGGTGTGGCCTTGACCAACTGCCACTTTGCTTGTTTGCAAGCCATGATGTCCTCTTTCATGGGGGGGGGCAAATTCTCTGGCCAGGCAAAGCCGAGAAAGGGAGGTAGTCTTACTCTTATGATGTCATAAGGGGCAAATTCTAATGGCCCATCTGAGCTTTCGTTTTCTCAAAGGCAGAGAGGATACCAGGACTCAGTTTACACCTATCACCATTTCTAGCCACTGGGGGACCATAGGGAGGTGGGGAACTCATATCTGTTAAAAACCTTAAAGTGAAAAAGTGAAACACAAAGTGACATTTTCATGCCATGGGCCTTTAAGTCAGCTTTGGCATCTGCGTTGAAAGTTACAGGTGAGCAAGTGTACTTTGTCCTACCAGAGCTTTGTAAGCTCAGTCATACACAAAAACAGAGTGCTTGCTGTGTGAGCTTCAGAGGTGGTTCTTGACCTGAGCAGTTTGTTTGGTCTGATGGACCGCAGCCTCCTGCTGAATGGAGGGGGTTAAAAACTGTGTCTTTTTGGGTTACATTACGTTTTATTATAAAAGATCAAAATCATATTATACCAAACGTGAAGTTAGTTTTTATTCCCTCAAGATTCTTCAGGCAGTAACTTTTACGTAGAACCAGTTTATTTATTTTTTAAGATTATGTTGTTGGAGTTTTAGGCCTTTATTTGACAGGACAGCTAAAGACAGGAAAGGGGAGAAGGAGGGGTGAACAATGCAGCAATGGGCCGCAGATTGGAACTCAAACCTGCACGCTGGGTAAGGACTGAGTCTTAGTACGGGGGGTGTGAGCTCAGCCAGGTGAGATACAAGGGCCCCAACTCTGCGGCAGTTTGTGAACATTTGAGACTTCGTAAATGTGTATAAAATAACTGAATTACTGTATAGTTACAGTGTCAGGTAGTCCCTCTGGAGCTTCAGTCATACGCATCAGAACTGATTTACTGAAACATGTTTGTTTGCCCTAGATTCCAATCCCAACTCCCCTCCAAACGACTGTGTCAGGGCCACATCCATCCTGCACCCTCTGCCAGTCATCAGTCCCTCCCAGAAGGTGGTGCAAACAGTCGGCTATTGTTACTCACCAGCTGAGCATCAGCTCCTCCACAGCCAGCTGCCCAGGCCTCCCCCTCTGGAAAACCTGTGCAGCCACAAGTCCCCAGAGCTTAGTAGCCAACGTTCCTGAGGCAGTTTCCCCATCTGAGTCTGTTGCTGAGCCTCCACAGTTAACTCAGAACAAAGTGATACCCTGTCCAACACCTCCTCTTTCCCCTGTTACCCTACATAATCTGGCCACTAAAACCCCACCACCTCAGAGGAAGATTGAATCTCACCTGGAGCCGGTGGAAAACTCTGAATCAGACATCCAGGATATCTCTGGTGATACCGCTGTGATCCCTGATCAGGTGAGGGCAGGAACCAGTGAGGAATCGTTGATCTCTGTGGCTACTCTTCAACCATCCCATCCTGTTGAGCAGTGTGAAACAGACTCTCCGACCCACCCAGATCCGGTCCAAACAACAACCACCGCCACAGAGATCAGTCCACCACAGAGTCCCTCTCCAACTCAGATGAACTCAGATGTGACCAATGGATCCTCTTTCCCCATGATGACCCCAGAGAGACCTCCAGTCCAGGACACCACCCCTCCTGTTGACCTAAAACCTGCTGCTGTCCTGCAGCCTGAACAGATGTCTGGACCTCCTGCTACACATGTAAAGTACCAAATGATGCTAATTTTAAGGGCCTAAGTTAAGGACATAGTAATAATAAAAAATTGACATTGATATGGACAGTTGATAACGTCTGTGGTAATCACTTCATTTGTTTCTGTCCCCCTAATTCAATTGTTAATTAAACATATTAATTTGTTACTTTGACCTGTTCAAGGTTTGAGGACTGAAACAACATTAACGGACTACAAGTAACCAAGAGAAAGAGAGAGTTTTGTGTTTGATTCACAAAAACATTTTTTGCTTATACAACGATCTGGTAAACTTTGTAATTGTAATTTTTACCTTAGTGATAACTAAGTCTCCTTTAATCTATTTCCCACCTTTCCGCCCTGCTGCTTCTCTGAAATGTTTGTTTTTCTGTTATAAACCTCCATTTAGCTTAACTAGACTTATGAAGGGACATTATACGCTCATTTAAATAAAAAATATATATGAAACAACAAAGATACACCACTAAACAACAAAACTATTTAACTATTTTGTCAATAGTATTGAAGTGTTGTAGGGTGGATTTTTTAGTGAAACCTTTTGTAAGAATGTGTATCACATAAGCACATACTTGTGCTTGTGCATGACGCACAAAACAGGGACCCACTCATAAAACCCATTATATGTACATTACCATGCAAAACTTTAATCATACAAAATGTTAGGTTAAAACAAGTTTTTGTGGGGTGGCCTCTAGCTCACCCAGTAAGAGCATCTGCCCCATGTAGGCTGAGTCCTGCAGCGGCACGGGTTTGAATCAGACCTGCGGCACTTTGCTGCGTGTCATGCCCCATGTCTCTCTCCCACCTCTCCTGTCTATCCACTGTCACTCTGACAAAAAGCCCCCAAACCTTATCTTAAAAAAGGTTTTTGTCATGGTGTTTCCCCCCAAAACTAAGGAAACTAATACAACAGCTGGGCAATCAATTCTACCTCTGTGAAGCTTATAATGTTGAGATTCATTTCCCCTGCAGGTTGTTGAAAGCAGTCCACAGACAGAAACTGCAGCTCCAACCTGCCCCCTGCCTGGTGCTGCTGGGATGGACACCTCTCTCTGTGATGAAACGGTGTGTCTGAGCAAGCCTGGTCAAATTATCAGCATCCCCCCACAAAATCATGAGCACTCTGCTATCCCTGTGCCCAGCTCCCCGGTGCAGCCCTACTCGGGTAATACTGAGCGTCTGGAAATGAGCGATGCTGCAGGTGACACTGTGACCTCTGCCTGCCTTCTCATGGCTCTGCTGTCAGCTCCACCACAGAGAGTACAGTCTCTAGATGCCGTGCCAGGAGAACGGCATTGCTCTTAACCATAACGAACCGGAGGAAACCACTATGGTCTCCTTCTCAGAGTTGGGAAGCAGAGGTGCTGGAGAACGTGGTGCATGTATCCGAGGAGGCCTCTATCCTTAACTAGACGGCCAAAGCCCAACGCCACAAGCTCACATCGTCAATGATGAAGCAGCAAGGAGATCACGCCCGGCACACCACTATTCACCAACACTGTTGAACTTACATCTGGTATCTTGAGTGTTAACACCCCTCCAGTGAGAACCATGTCCCTCTGAGCCTGCACCTGCTGATATTTTACAGAGCAGAAGACACAGACAGGACTTATAAGAAGAAGGTGGCCTCTGGCATCATGCCAAGAATGCAAGTACATTTGGACGCGCAGGACT
>NW_022605583.1:777011-786567 GCF_008692095.1 Etheostoma spectabile | reverse complement strand
AACCCTTTGGAAACACTGTGCAGCCACAAAGTCCCCAGAGTTAGTAGCCAACGTTCTGAGGCAGTTTCCCATTGAGTCTGTTGCTGAGCCTCCACAGTTAACTCAGAACAAGTGATACCTGTCCAACACCCCTCTTCCCTGTTACCTACATAATCTGGCCACTAAAACCCCACCACCTCAGAGGAAGATGAATCTCACTGGAGCCGGTGGAAAACTCTGAATCAGACATCCAGGATATCTCTGGTGATACGCTGTGATCCCTGATCAGGTGAGGGCAGGAACCAGTGGGAATCGTTGATCTGTGGTACTCTTCAACCATCCCATCCTTTGAGCAGTGTGAAACAGACTCATCCGACCCACCAGATCCGGTCCAACAACAACCACACGCCACAGAATAGCAGTCCACCACAGAGTCCCTCTCCAACTCAGATGAACTCAGATGTGACCAATGGATCTCTTTCCCCATGAGACCCAGAGAACCTCCAGTCCAGGACACCACCACTCCTTGGACCTAAAACCTGCTGCTGTCCTGCAGCTGAACAGATGTCTGGACTCCTGCTACACATGTAAGTACCAAATGATGCTAAATTAAGGGCCTAAGTTAAGGACATAGTAATAATAAAAATTGACATTGTATGGACAGTTGATAACGTCTGTGGTAATACTCATTTGTTTCTCCCCCTAATTCAATTGTTAATTAAAACATATTAATTGTACTTGACCTGTCAAGGTTTGAGGACTGAAACAACATTAACGGATACAAGTAACCAAGAGAAAGAGAGAGTTTTGTGTTTGATTCACCAAAAACTTTTTTGCTATACAACGATTGGTAAACTTTGTAATTGTAATTTTTACCTTAGTGATAACTAAGTCTCCTTTAATCTATTTCCACCTTTCCGCCCTGCTGCTTCTCTGAATGTTTGTTTTTCTGTTATAAACCTCCATTGCACTAACTAGACTTAGAAGAGACATTTACGCTCATTTAAATAAAAATATATATGAAACAACAAAAGTACACCACTAAACAACAAAACTATTTAACTATTTTGTCAATAGTATGAAGTGTTGTAGGGTGGATTTTTTAGTGAAACTTTTGTAAGAAGTGGTATCATAAGCACATACGTGCTTGTGCATGACGCACAAAAAGGGACCCACTCATAAAACCCATTATATGTACATACCATGCAAAACTTAATCATACAAAATGTTAGTTAAAACAAGTTTTTGTGGGCGGTGGCTCTAGCTCACCCAGTAAGAGCATCTGCCCCATGTAGGCTGAGTCGAGCGGCACGGGTTGAATCAGACCTGCGGCACTTTGTGCGTGTATGCCCCATGTCTCTCTCCACCTCCCTGTCTATCCACTGTCACTCTGACAAAAAGCCCCCAAAACCTATCTTAAAAAAGGTTTTTGTTATGGTGTTCCCCCAAACTAAGGAAACTAATAAAAAGCTGGGCAATCAATTCTACCTCTGTGAAGCTTATATGTTGAGATTCATCCCTGCAGGTGTTTGAAAGCAGTCCACCGACAGAAAATGCAGCTCCACCTGCCCTGCCTGGTGCTGCTGGGATGGAACCTCTCTCTGTGATGAACGGATGTGTCAGGCAAGCCTGGTCAAATTATCAGCATCCCCCACAAAATCTGAGCACCTGCTATCCTGTGCCAGCTCCCCGGTGCAGCCTACGGGTAATACTGGGTCTGGAAATGAGCGATGCTGCAGGTGACAATGTGACCTCTGCCTGCCTTCTCATGCTCTGCTGTCAGCTCCACCACAGAGAGTACAGTCTTAGACTGCCGTGCCAGGAGAACGGCATGCTATTACCATAACGAACGGAGGAAAACCACTATGAGTCTCCTTCTCAGAGTTGGGAATGCAGCAGGTTCTGGAGACGTGGTGCATGTATCCGAGGAGGCCTCTATCCTTACTAGACGGCCAAAGCCCAACGCCACAAGCTCACATCGTCAATGATGAAGCAGCCAAGGAGATCACGCCGGCACCACCACTATTCACCAACACTGTTGAAACGTATCGGTGTTTAAACCCCCTCCAGTGAGAACATCGTCCCTTGAGCCTGCACCTGCTGATATTTTACCAGAGCAGAAGCACACGACACAGGACTTAAAGAAGAAGGTGGCCTCTGGCATCAGCCAAGAATGCAAGTACATTCTGACGTGCAGGAGTGGGCGCCTGTGCACTGCTGATGGCCGGAGGTTTATGAGATAAGGGGATTTAACCTTTAACAGAAGACAAGTTAGGCTAAGGCTTTTGAAAGAGGATGTATGGTATGGTGCCTTATTGTAGTCACTGGACGGATGACGTGTGCAGCTGTTTAATAATTACCTTTAGTTATAATTAGCTGCCTTGCCAGCCTTGATCATGTAAGTAATTACAGGTATGCTGTAATGTTGGACTATGTTTTAGCATTTTACTGTTGATAAAGTTGACCCTAAAACCAAATCCCCCTTCTTATCCTAGTTTGGAAATATTAATGGATCTGGTTGAGATTGTTTTGTAGTGGTTTGTAAGAACACACTGGTTGTCTTTCAATGATAGAACTGTTGTATGTTCACTTGTCTGATACGCAATTTCAAGATAAGACTGCTGGCTCTCATCCAGTGAGGATTAATGTACCAAGTACCAGTTTTACTGGATGTAAACTGCAGAAGTAAGATCCCAGCATCCCACTCTGTAAATGAGTGGCTAGTGCACTGTCCCATATTATTGTACATATTTGAATACACTATTTATGTATCTTGTATTTTAAGAACAAATGATGTGTCACAAAACATTCCAAAGTACATCATTATATTAATCAAATCAGTCAGCTAAAATTTTTATATTTCAGTTAAATACTTGGCTAATTAAACTGGGTTTTAATGGTAATTTTTGTGGTTCTGAATATTTCTTCTGTTTGATGTTTAAAACATCAAAAAATAAAAATGTGTTAGTGCAAAATTGCCTAGTTTTGTGCAATACGATAATTTCAAAAACTTGCAATAAAAATGGAAATGAGCATATCTTTCGCATTTGTCAAGCAGTTGTGTACTTGGACATCATTGGTGTAACTGTTTAACTTGGTATCTTATTTTTCCATATGTTTTTTCTCCTTCACAAATAGCAACAAGTTTGAGAGTAACTTTTTGAGATATTTTTATTGTAAAAAGCTTTGTCATATGAAAAATGTAAAGAAAAATATTTAGGAAGTGCTAGACAAATTGGAGAGGATATTTAGTTGCACAAGATGTTGTAGATTAAATGTATGTGTAATGTTATACACATGTAAACTGTAATCATTAGGTTTGTCAAAACAATAAACACTGTCTCTAGTTAGCACTTTAAATCATCTAATAAACCTGAATTCCACAAAATCCTTTACGAGTGTGTTGATTTCACGCAGGGTACCCCAAGTTTATGTCACAACTAAAAGGTGTACCTATCCGACTTTATTGGACTTATGTACACAGACAAGGGAAAGAACATAATCAGGATCCATTTCATTATCATCATTTTTTTTTGTAAAAATATTTTGCAGTCTGAAATAGACCTTCATACTGCATGCAGAAAAACATTCTTACATGTTCCCTTAATTGCATCATTGTTTAATATTCTCCTCTTCTCCATAATGTGGAGAATTGGTGGGATATATGTATGTATATAATATTTAGGATATGTACATTTTGTGTGATTATAAAACGGTGCTTGTCATATTTATGCACGATGTATTTAAATGTGGAAACACGAAATACTCAACATTAGCCTCCTTTATCTTCAGGTGGCGGGTTTCACATTTGATTGGCTCTAGGTCCTTCAATCACAACTGACCCGCCATCCTTATCTTGACAGCTCAGCCACATAAAAAGGCACGTACCTACTCGTTTACGACACTCAGCAACTAGCTAGTAGCAAGCGCTAAGCCTTGGACTCATTGTCCACATAAATCTTGAGGGGCAGTGTGGTTATTTCATAAAACTGAAGTATATATGGAGTGGATTAGTCATTTCAATGGCGTTCAATGGCCACCAACGCGACGATGAAAGTATCAACGAAGACGAAACGCCCACGGAGCAGCCGCAGTCCAACAAGGAGATGCCCGGTTGTTTCAGTAACGATCCCAATAATGAGGCAGCCGCGTCCGCAGGAAGAGCCACTCAGACAGGCGTACCTCGTACTCGACGGCGAGGCAACGGAGGACTCTGTGAAGAAAACAAGGCCGCGTAGGTTTTACCGTTACAGCATGGGCTTAGTGTATTTACTGGGAAACGCCTCGTTGCATGTATACAAAAATCGAAGGCGGCCCCACAAAAGGCATTACCAATAACGTTACAGAGTGGAAAAAAAAATGTTGAAACTGTTAACGGGCTGTAGACATTATTATAAATATTTTGTGTGTAGATTGGTTTGTATAATGTGCTTGGGATTATGCTAAAATATACTAAAATAGTGTTGGTATACAATGTAATATGGAGCTATAGGCAGTAATAGCCAGGCTTGGTTTGCAACAAGATGGCGTTCGCGGTCACACTGTACTTCTGCTTCTGTGGATGAAGCTGCTTGCCGTTATGTCGACTAACATAGAGACATCAGCACTATATTCATGTTTGTGACTTAGCATTAATATTACAGATATGATACATTGTTAGATCTAGGTTAAAAAGAAAAGAAAGAAATGTTGAAAAGTGATTTTTTTTTTTTTTTGTGGCATTATCTCATACAAGCAGCATTTCCCTGGTTTGGGATGGACAATTGGAGGCACCCTGGTGAAGCTGGTGTACTTTGAGCCCAAAGACATCAAGCAGAGGAGGAGACGGAAGAGGTGGAGAACCTGAAGAGCATCGGCGCTACCTAACCTCCAACACCGCCTATGGTAAAACAGGCATCAGGGATGTACACCTGGAGCTGCAGGACTGACTCTGTGCGGCAGGACAGGCACACTGCACTTCATCCGCTTCCCCACGCATGACCTGCCGGCCTTCCTGCAGATGGGCCGCAACAAGCACTTCTCCACCTTCACACCACCCTCTGCGCCACAGGAGGGGGGGGGTACAGTTTGAGGCTGATTTCCGCATGGTGGGTCTGCATTTGTTCTCTTCTGTTGCTTTACAGGCTGGACAGTGAGATCAAAAGAAGGAGGGAGATTGGAAAGTCATTAGATTTTGTTGGCTGTGATGGATTTCATGTAATCATAACCGAACAGCAGTGATGGAAAGCACCGATATCATGTATCAAGATGCATGTATGTCCTAATGCAATTGGCAAGAAATCATGGAAGTTCATTTTCTGATACTCGTAAAAGCATTTTTCCTTTTGGACTATGATAAAACATCGTTAATCAATCTGGAAACATAATCAAGATTTTTGCAGAAAGGTCCATTAGAGTTTTGTTTTGATGTGATGTGCAATGCACAAAACCCTCCTAATATAGGCAAGGTGTTTTCTTTTTGGTGAGATGTATTCCAATAGATGGAATGAAAGTTCCTCTTTCTACCCATCTGCTTCCCTTCTCCCCCAGCTTCCGCTGTGTTCCTGACCATATCCCTCAGTGATGTTATCAGTGTTTCTTTCCTCTCACCAAAAGATGGCGGACCTGCAGCTTCACAAGCTCGATGAGTGGACTGTTTGATTCGGGGGGTGTTGTACATCGACTCGGTGGTGTTCCAGCGGACCCTCAGAGTGTACTACTTGAAAACCCCACTGACAGATCGCTGCATCCAGAGGCCATATACACTTGAGAACCCCTAACTCTGTTGCTGGTCAACATAGGTTCTGGAGTCAGCATCGGCCGTTCTACTGAGAATACTACAAACGCGTTACAGGACCAGGTAATGATCAGTGATGGAGATCTACTGTGACTTGTACTGACTAGTAGTCATTTAATATTAGTCATATAATGGAATTGTACACATTTAGTATATTGTGCTGATATTCTTATGTAGGACCTCATGCAAATCCAGGGGCTGCTGCAGTTGGCCTTAAGCAGGCTGCCCCATTTCTCAAGATTAATTCTATAGAACACGAGGCCCGCTCTCATATTATATATTAGTTTGCTGAAGTGGGCCCCAGGGGGATTACAGAGGCTGTGAGGTATACTAAAACTCATTTTAAGTGACTTTTTTTTTTTTTTTTTTTTTTGAGTATTTAATGTTTACGATGAGTTATGCCTTCATCTAAAACCTGAAGATTAAAGATGCCATTTGGAGGTGAGATATATTCTTCAACCTTCAAATAAGTAAAGAATGACCAAAAGAAAACATTTAATTTTTGTTTGTGCAGCATTACGCAGTCAAGATTTAGTTTTGCTCTGCGTGTCACTGGTCACAGATGTCGCAGAAAACCAAACGGGACACAGAACATGTGACTTGACACTAGTGAACCATACACATGCTGATACCAGGTGAAAGTGATGCAGGGTTTCCAGGTGGGTGCACTCCGGTCAGTGGGGCCGTTGGGTGATGTTGCCCTCTGTGTTGGTGTGAAAAGTAGCAGCTTTTTCTTAGCTGCGGCTACCAAAACACTTTTTTT
Source organism: Etheostoma spectabile (assembly GCF_008692095.1). Taxonomy (NCBI): domain Eukaryota; kingdom Metazoa; phylum Chordata; class Actinopteri; order Perciformes; family Percidae; genus Etheostoma; species Etheostoma spectabile. The sequence continues at coordinate 780,049 of NW_022605583.1, read as the reverse complement.
TTCCACGCTGTTTGCTTATGAGTTGAAGCAAAGTTCTTTGTTATGTTGATTTGGGAGTAGTTTAAAATTTGATCTTTAGTTCAACTGGAGTTTGGCCTGCTCGTGAGATTGCTTCTTCCTTGACATAAGGCCCTTTGTGCCAGAACAAACACTAGATGAGTGCAATTAGGAGTCAAGTAACATATTTTTTTTTCTCAGTGGTCAAGATTACTTTTGGAAGAGACAATTCTATTTCCTTATTATAGACTCTCTGATATGTTACAATCCTAGGTTGATACTGATGTATTTTACCTAGAATATTTATGGGTTCTAAAAATGTTAATCGTGTGTTTTCAGCCCTCGGTGGAGGGACCTTCCTGGGCCTGTGTTGCCTGCTGAAGCTGCTCTACTTTCGAGGAAGCTTCTAGACCGGTTTGACGGGTTGATGCGGCGCCCCGAGTGGGCGCCTGTGCACTGCTGATGGCCTGGAGGTTTATGAGATAAGGGGATTTAATACCTTTAACAGAAGACAAGATTAGGCTTTAAGGCTTTTGAAAGAGGATGTTATGGTTATGGTGCCTTATTGTAATCCACTGGACTGGGATGACGTGATGCAGCTGTTTAATAATTACCTTTAGTTATAATAGCTGCCTTGCCAGACCTTTGATCATGTAAGTAATTACAGGTATGCTGTAATGTTGGACTATGTTTTAGCATTTTACTGTTGAATAAAGTTGACCCTAAAAACCAAATCCACCCTTCTTATCCTAGTTTGGAAATTTAATGGATCTGGGTTGAGATCTTAGGTTTTGTAGTGGTTTGTAAAGACACACTGATGTTGTCTTTCAATGATAGAACTGTTTGTATGTTCACTTGTCTGATACGCACTTTCAAGATAAGACTGCTGGCTCTCATCCAGTGAGGATTAATGTACCAAGTACCAGTTTTACTGGATGTAAACTGCAGAAGTAAGATTCCCAGCATCCCACTCTGTAAATGATGGCTAGTGCACTGTCCATATTTATTTGTACATATTTGAATACACTATTTATGTATCTATGTATTTTAAGAACAAATGATGTGTCAAAAACATTCCAAAGTACTCATTATATCTTAATAAATCAGTCAGCTAAAATTTTTATAATTCAGTTAAATACTTGGCTAATTAAACTGGGGTTTTAATGGTAATTTTTGTGGTTCATGACTATTTCTTCTGTTTTGATGTTTGAAAACATCAAAAAATAAAAATGTAGTTAGTGCAAACATTGCCTAGTTTTTTGTGCAATACGATAATTTCAAAAACTTGCAATAAAAAATTGGAAATGAGCATATCTTTCTGCATTTGTCAAGCAGTTGTGTACTTTCCGGACATCATTTGGTGTAACTGTTTAACTTGGTATCTTATTTTTCCATATGTTTTTTTTCTCCTTCAAAATAGCAACAAGTTTGAGAAGTAACATTTTTTGAGATGATATTTTATTGTAAAAAGCTTTGTCAATATGAAAAATGTAAAGAAAAATATTTAGGAAGTGCTAGACAATTTGGAGAGGATATTTAAGTTGCAAAGATGCTTTGTAGATTAAATGTATTGTTGTTAATGGTACACATGTAAACTGTAATCTCAGTTTAGGGTTTGTCAAAACAATGTAAACACTGTCTCTAGTTATGCACTTTAAAAATCATCTTAATAAACCTGAAATTCCAAAAATCCTTTACTGAGTGTGTTGATTTCACTGCAGGGTAACCACAAGTTTATGTCACAACTAAAAGCGTGCTACCTATCCCGACTTTATTGGACTTATGTCACACAGAACAAGGGAAAGAACATAATCAGGATCCATTTCATTATCATCATTTTTTTTTGTAAAAATATTTTAGCAGTCTGAAATAGACCTTTCATACTTGCATGCAGAAAAACATTCTTACATGTTCCCTTAATTGCATCATTTGTTTTAATAATTCTCTATCTTCTTCCATAATGTGGAGAATTGGTGGGATATACTGTATGTATATAATATTTAGGATATTGTACATTTGTTTGTGATTATAAAACGGTGCTTGTCATATTTATGCATACGATGTATTTAAATGTGGAAACACGAAATACTCAACATTAGCCTCCTTTATCTTCAGGCTGGCGGGTTCACATTCTGATTGGCTCTAGGTCCTTCAATCACCAACTGACCCCGCCCATCCTTATCTTGACAGCCTAGCCACATAAAAAGGACATGTACCTCTACCGTTTACGACACTCAGCTAACTAGCTAATTAGCAAGCGCATATAGCCTTGGACTTCATTGTCCACATAAATCTTTGAGGGGCAGTGGTTTTTATTTTTCATAAACTGAAGTATATATGGAGTGAATTAGTCATTTCAATGGCGTTCAATGGCCACCAACGCGACGATGAAAGTATCAACGAAGACGAAACGCCCACGGAGCAGCCGCAGTCCAACAAGGAGATGCCCGGTTGTTTCAGTAACGATCCCAATAATGAGGCAGCCGCGTCCGCAGGAAGAGCCACATCAGACAGGCGTACCTCGTACTCGACGGCGAGGCAACGGAGCGACTCTGTGAAGAAAACAAGGCCGCGTAGGTTTTACCGTTACTAGCATGGGCTTAGTGTATTTACTGGGAAACGCCTCGTTGCATGTATACAAAAATCGAAGGCGGCCCCCACAAAAGGCATTACCAATAACGTTACAGATGTGGAAAAAAAAATGTTGAAACTGTTAACGGGCTGTAGACATTATTATAAATATATTGTGTTGTAGATTGGTTGTATAATGTGCTGGGATTATGCTAAAATATACTAAAATAGTGTTGGTATTACAATGTAATATTGGTGAGCTATAGTGGCAGTAAATAGCCAGGCTCTGGTTTGCAACAAGATGGCGTTCGCGGTACACACTGTACTTCTGCTTCTGTGGATGAAGCTGCTTGCCGTTATGTCGACTAACATAGAGACATCAGCACTAATTATCAGCTTTGTGACTTAGCATTTAAATATTACAGATATGATACATTGTTATGATTCTAGGTTAAAAAGAAAAGAAAAGA
>NW_022605583.1:775493-777001 GCF_008692095.1 Etheostoma spectabile | reverse complement strand
AAAAGTGATTTTTTTTTTTTTTTTTGTGGCATTTATTATCTCATACAATGCAGCATTTCCCTGGTTTGGGATGGACATTGGAGGCACCCTGGTGAAGCTGGTGTACTTTGAGCCCAAAGACATCACAGCAGAGGAGGAGCAGGAAGAGGTGGAGAACCTGAAGAGCATCCGGCGCTACCTAACCTCCAACACCGCCTATGGTAAAACAGGCATCAGGGATGTACACCTGGAGCTGCAGGACCTGACTCTGTGCGGCAGGACAGGCAACCTGCACTTCATCCGCTTCCCCACGCATGACCTGCCGGCCTTCCTGCAGATGGGCCGCAACAAGCACTTCTCCAGCCTTCACACCACCCTCTGCGCCACAGGAGGGGGGGCGTACAAGTTTGAGGCTGATTTCCGCATGGTGGGTCTGCATTTGTTCTCTTCTGTTTGCTTTTACAGGCTGGACAGTGAAGATTCACAGGAAGGAGGGAGAATTGGAAAGTCATTAGATTTTTGTTGGCTGTGATGGGATTTCATGTAATCATAACAGAACAGCTAGTGATGGAAAGCACCTGATATCATGTATCAAGATGCATGTATGTCCTAATGCAATTGGCAAGAAATCAATGGAAGTTCATTTTCTGATACATCGTTAAAAGCATTTTTCCTTTTGGACTATGATAAAACATCAGTTAATCAATCTGGAAACATAATCAAGATTTTTGCAGTAAAGGTCCATTAAGAGTTTTGTTTTGATGTGATGTGCAATGCACAATAACCCTCCTAATATAGGCAAGGTGTTTTCTTTTTGGTGAGATGTATTCCAATAGAATTGGAATGAAAGTTCCTCTTTTCTTACCCATCTGCTTTCCCTTCTCCCCCAGCTTCCCGCCTGTGTTCCCCTGACCATATCCCCTCAGTGATGTTATCAGTGTTCTCTTTCCTCTCACCCAAAAGATGGCGGACCTGCAGCTTCACAAGCTCGATGAGCTGGACTGTTTGATTCGGGGGGTGTTGTACATCGACTCGGTGGTGTCCAGCGGACCCTCAGAGTGCTACTACTTTGAAAACCCCACTGACCCAGATCGCTGCATCCAGAGGCCATATACACTTGAGAACCCCTATCCTCTGTTGCTGGTCAACATAGGTTCTGGAGTCAGCATCCTGGCCGTCTACTCTGAGAATAACTACAAACGCGTTACAGGGACCAGGTAATGATCAGTGATGGAGATCTACTGTGCACTTGTACTGACTAGTAGTCATTTAATATTAGTCATATAATGGAATTGTACACATTTAAGTATTATGTGCTGATTATTCTTATGTAGGACCTCAATGCAAATCCATGGGGCCTGCTGCAGTTGGCCTTAAGCAGGCTGCCCCCATTTCTCAAGATATAATTCATATAGAACACGAGGCCCCGCTATATCTTATATATTAGTTTGCTGAAAGGTGGGCCCCAGGGGGATTACAGAGGCTGTGAGGTATACTTAAAACTCAATTTTAAGTGACTTTTTTTTTTT
>NW_022605583.1:773682-775483 GCF_008692095.1 Etheostoma spectabile | reverse complement strand
TTTTTTTTTTTTTTTAGAGTATTTAATGTTTACGATGAGTTATGCCTTCATCTAACACTGAAAGATTAAAGATGCCATTTGGAGGTGAGATAATATTCTTCAACCTTCAAAATAAGTTAAAGAATGACCAAAAGAAAACATTTAATTTTTTTGTTTGTGCAGCATTACGCAGTCAAAGATATTTAGTTTTGCTCTGCGTGTCACTGGTCACAGATGTCAGCAGAAAACCAAACGGGAACAGAACATGTGACTTGACACTAGTGAACCATACACATGCTGATACCAGGTGAAAGTGATGCAGGGTTTTCCAGGTGGGTGCACTCCGGTCAAGTGGGTGGCCTGTTGGGTGATGTCTGCCCTCTGTGTTTGGTGTGAAAAGTAGCAGCTTTTTCTTCAGCTGTCGGCTACCAAAACACTTTTTTTTTACCACGCTGTTTGCTTATGAGTTGAAGCAAAATAGTTCTTTGTTAGTTTGATTTGGGAGTAGTTTAAAATTTGAAATCTATTAGTTCAACTGGCAGTTTGGCCTGCTCGTGAATGATTGCTTCTTCCTTGACATAATGGCCCTTTGTGCTCAGAAACAAACACTAGATGAGTGCAATTAGGAGTCAGTAACAATATTTTTTTTTCTCAGTGGTCAAGATTACTTTTGGAAGAGACAATTCTATTTTCCTTTAATTATAGACTCTATTTGATATGTTACAATCCCTAGAGTTGATACTGATGTATTTTACACTAGAATATTTATGGGTTCTATAAAATCTGTTAATCTGTGTGTTTTCAGCCTCGGTGGAGGGACCTTCCTGGGCCTGTGTTGCCTGCTGACTGGCTGCTCTACTTTCGAGGAAGCTCTAGAAATGGCTTCTGAAGGGGAGAGCACCCGAGTGGACAAGCTGGTTCGGGACATCTATGGAGGCGACTATGAGAGGTTTGGACTGCCAGGCTGGGCTGTAGCCTCAAGGTGCGGTTTACAGCAGCTTTACTTTCTTGTTTTATTTTTTTGTCTTTTTTTTACTGTGGGTCACAAGCCTGCTTTAATGAAACGGGAAAGCAAGAGAGTGCATAATTTACTCCGGTTCCTATCCCAGGGTGAAAACAAGAAACCTTGATTTCAATTTGATAATGAATGAGCAAGATGTTTTCATCCACAGGTAGATTATCCAGTGAATACTAGGGGTGGGACTCTTCACTGGTCTCGCCATTCAATTCGATTATGATTACCCCGTCAATGAATCGATTCAATATCACGATGCGTCACCTCCTCAACAGTGTTGGGCAAGTTACTTCTGAAATGTAATACATTATAGATTACTAATTACTGTCATTTGAGAGTAATAAGTTATATTATGTATTAGTCTCTGTTAGGTAATGCTTTACACTACTTTTGCGTTACTTTTGAGTTACTTGCACCAAAATAACAGCGAAAGTTTGACTTGGCAGGTAGCGTGTGAATTTCCTCACGGGTTCAATAAAGTCTCATCTTTATCCACTATGCATTAGTTTATTCATAATGTTTTATAATAATGTGAATATGCAAAATAACCAAAGCTATAAAATAAATAATGAAGTAAAAAATACAATAGGCCTATTTGACTTTGAATTGTGGTGGAGTAGGAGAAAATTAACTCAATTAAAAGTACCTTACAGGCATAGTTACTTCCCACGACTGATGAAATACAATGATCTTCACGGTGTAGCAAGCCTAAACTTAAATTGCCGACATGTTTCTATCTGTCAGCAGCTCGGATACACTGCTGTCCACGCCGACGTGCCGTCACCTGTTGGGACACAGGTGTTGTCC
>NW_022605583.1:765652-773672 GCF_008692095.1 Etheostoma spectabile | reverse complement strand
TGGTTCTGGCTCGGACCCCGGGACCAGAGACGGGACAGCTTGCTTCAACGCAGCGTAATAACTCCAGAAAATAATATCCATCTCGCTGATGTATCTGCTGTCACCTCAACCATCGAATACAGCAGCAGGAAATAACACTCTAAATGTTGCGTTAAAATGCGTTGTAACTCGTGTTACTGAGATTGTAACAGGTATATTATTACCGAATTCTAATAATTCTAGTGTTTTATATTACTGCATTACAGCAAAAAGTTATACATTGCTGTAATTGCAATACTTTTGTGACACGTTACTCCCAACGCTGCACAGGGTTTTCATTAACAAATTCAAGCAATCAGCGATATAAACACTATATATACAGTATATAATAAACTCCCTTTTATTATATCGGCTCTTAAAAAAGACACTTCCTGAATGCAGCGGAGTCTGAACAAAGCAGACAAAGGGCAAAACAAAAAAAGCAGTGACCGGAAAATTGACAAGTAACTTCATTATGCGATAATAGATTATGATCTGTCACTGCGTGGATGCAGAATCTGCCAGGTCTGCATCCCGATGCATCGATGCGATGATTCATTTCAACGCCATTAGTGAATACTAACATCTAGCTGCCAGTTTCAATATGCATAGCTTCCAAATATTTTTCAAGAAGAAAAAGAAAAGAATCTGGCTGTACGCTTGGCTCTTTGCTGCATTTGATCATCATCTAAAATGGCTCGTGTTTTGATTTGATAGTTTTGGCAACATGATGTCCAAAGACAAAAGGGAGTCGGTGTCCAAAGAGGACCTGGCCAGGGCAACACTGGTCACCATCACCAACAACATCGGCTCCATCACCAGGATGTGTGCTCTCAATGAGGTTGGTACATTTAAAAAAATTCCTGTACTTGCTGCATAATATTTTATTGGCATGGCGAGGAAAGAGTCTGAATTCTGGTACGGGGACAACACTGTTATAAAATACATTTAAAAAAAGACTTTAGATGAAAAATCCGTTCCCCTGGAGTGTCTCTGCTGGCCATTTCCTCTTTGCGTTCAGCCTCTTTACGGTGCTGCCTTGTGGCGTCATGATCAAGCAGCATTGTACAGGGCTATGAAGGCGTAGAGGAGGTAAACCGCGGTGTCCACGTGACTCTCAACACCTGAAGCAGAAGGTGTTCAACTCAAAAACCAGTAAAAGACACAACCCGGCAATAACGAATATTTGTTTTTTTAATTCAGCCGTCAAAGTAGAATGTTTCAAATACACAGCTTTATTCAGTAGTCAAATATATGGATTTATTATAGTTTTTAAAAACAACAAATGTTGACCAAAATGCTTTACAGATCAAGATGCAGCTAGATAATTTAAATGAATAAAAAGGGAAAATGTAAGTAAGTAGGAGAGAAGTGCATTAAATAAAATAGACATAACAGTTTTTAAGTTAATATGATTTATTAGTTGAGTGTTGTAGTATGAGTGTTATTTACTCCCTTATTTGAGTAAAATTACTTTTTTTGAATGGTTTCTACTACTAAAGTAAATAAATATTACAAATAAGTAATATTAGTATCAACATTGTAGGAGAAAGGCTTTGACCAATCAGACTGCTTAACTGAAATGTGCAGTTGTATTTCTGTCTCAACAAATATCACAGTTTGACACACAGATAACATTTGTCATTTGTGTTTATACTGTTTTCAATTAATACACCTATTGCCCTAATGATGGTATCCCCGTTCTCTGTCATTACAAAGAACATAGAGAGAGTGGTGTTTGTGGGTAACTTCCTGAGAGTGAACACACTCTCTATGAAGCTGTTGGCTTACGCCATGGACTACTGGTCTAAAGGGCAGCTCAAGGCTCTCTTCCTACATCATGAGGTAAATAACTCAACCCCCTCATTGACCTCAGAGACCATAAATGTGGTTTATTCCTTTGATGGGCTCGACAATTTCTAACTTGATGTTCTTTTCTGTTTTTGTAGGGTTACTTTGGAGCGGTTGGAGCCCTGTTAGAGCTTCTGCATCCGTCCTAATCTGTCTGAACTACATTCAAAGAAGTACTTGTCAATCTGCTGCAGAGACCATTAGCACTTTAGACTCTCCAGAATTAATTCCACAAAGGAATGTTATGCCAGCCTCCAGACAGTTACTGGGAAGTTTTGGTTGTGGCCGGCACATTGTTAAACATTTGGAGGTCCGATTATGTTCTCAGAAATCAAGTTGGTTTGAAGAATGGTGAAAGTAGCTTCTAAATTGTGATTCACATCTGCTGTTGTGGACAGCTGATGGCTGCCTGTTTCCTTCCCTGACCAAAGTGTTATGCAGCGACTTCAACAAAGTCATTGTTTGCAGGAACTAGCCAGCCAGGTTGGTCCGAAAACCTCTTATGGAAAGTCACCACGGTTGCCTGTAATACTGGGGTAATGAAGTACTGGCCATCACATAGTCTTGGCTTAACGTGCACTGGGTGTCAGTATTTGGGTACCAGGTGGATGGGAGCTTAATTGAACTCTAGTGTATGAGTTTATATGATGGGTGGTCCAACTTAAAGATGATCATAGGAAAGATTTTTACTAGAAAAGCATCTTTCACCATGGTTTATTTCCTGAATATGTTGATTAGTGTATAACAAGTCTGAAAATAGCTAAAAATGCCTGATTTAAGATTCTGGAACCAAAGATGACTCCTTTGAAATGCTTGTTTTGAGATCCTAAACCCAAAGATGTTAAGTTTTCTATCATATAAGACAAATAAATGCAAACAATCCTCATATTTCAGAAGCTAGAACCAGTAAAAAGGATGCAATTATCATGTCGCAGATAGATTTGCTGTCTATTAATACACTAATGCGTTCACCTATACACACCTGCAGTTCTAAATGACATCTTGTGGAAGTTATGCATAATGTCTTGAGAGTTGAGATGATTTAACTCAAAAATAAAAAGTAACCAATATAGCTGTTCCACATATTGTCGCGATTGTACTGCCATCCATCTGATACTCCTAGTAAGCTGACTCTCTCCCCCCCCCCCACTGAAAAGCATTTGAACCACTTATTAGTGTTTTATCATCCTTGAGCATTTACTTGTCACTAATTGAATGTTAACTAAGAAACTTGCATTTTCAGTCTTTCTTAATTGACTCCATAATTGATGAAAATGCACAAAAGGTCACCATTTCATCAGATTAATTTTTTAAATGGAAACATTCACTGTTACTGTTATAGAGGTCTTAATGTTTATGAACCCAATTGTCTTTTTGCAACATTGCTGGTATCGGAAAATCTGTACAATCAGTTCTGGGGTTAGGGAGACTGGACTGTATAGTATGATTGATAAATTTAGCTCCCTTTCTAACCCCAAACCCCTGCCCTGCTGAAGTGCCCTTGAGCCACTGAAACCCTCTACTTATGTAGAGGAAAAATAGAGCAATTGAAAAAATAAATATTGATAAATATAAAGGTAAAATTAGGGCATTTTATCCCACAGATTCACTAAAAAACGTATTTAAATGCATGAACTTGATGCATCCCTTCAATGGAGGTTTAAGGTCCTGTGACCCCAAACCATTTCTGTCTGCACTTAAATATTAATGTTTTGAGTTCAATGTATGTTTTTTGGTCAGGCTTCCTGAAGCTTTTGTTTTTCTAGAGGCATTTTGCAAGGCAGAACTTAAAACATGTTCAACCTTGTGTCTCTGATTTGTGTTTTATGAGTTGTTATTTGTCCTATCATTTCATTTAATGGTCATTCATCCCATTTTAATGTCATCGGTCCATCGGTGGATTACAGGGACCAACTACCCAGTGAAGAGCTCTGACTCCCAAAACAGTGGACACAGTTTTTCAGCTGCCAGTTACTTGATATCGTGTATCTGACTGTCTATAAACAGTAAGTTGATTAAAATAAAGTGCCTGTCATGTTTTTGTATAGAATGTGCTCAGCAATGTGATTTATAATGATTCTGTAGGTTTCCTCTTTTGTTTGCTTGTCATGTTACATTGCAATAAAAACTCCTTTTTTGTAATTACAAATGTCTTGTTTTGTCCCGATTAAATAAAAACTTTTCATAACTTTGTGACAACTTGCGATGCTTTTGTTCTTTTAGTTTTTATAGAAATATTTATGTATTTTATGTTTACACAGTGGTGGAAGAGCAATACCACAGTGTAAAAGTACTGCATTCAAAATTGTACTTAGTGTGAAAATACAAAAGTATTAGCATCCAAAAATACTGTGTAAGTACTCATTATGCAGAAAGGCCAATTGTTGAGTAATTTAATTATATTTATTGATATGTGTGTACATGCTGTATTTTGTACATTACATTGTTGCATCTTGTAAATAATATTTTTATATTAGTACCACCTAGCAGTCAAGTCTTATCTTTTTTCATTATAATAAAATTATAGCTGACGTTGTCATACCCCGATTTTAGTCAAAATATGAACTTCCTGGCCTCGAATGTTGTGGGCGGGGCTAAATTCGGTTGCCAGGCTAATAAAATTGTATTTTGTATTAATAATCTGTAGTAGCCTACTAAACTTGAGTATATGCACTATTTACTTTCCAACACTGGTAACCATACATACATGAGAGTCGTATGCATAGACCGTTAATATGGTAAAGATGCAACGCGGGAATTAACTTTATGCAAATGAGGGTGAAGTTCATCTCAAAACCGCGGAGTGATTTGCCGAAAACCAACCAGAAAGTGTCGTACTTCACCTCGTTCTCTTAGCTAATACATCCATTGTTTACTTGGGGTAAATATCGGTCGGAATATTTTTAGTTGTACCTTCTTTCGCTCTTTTTTGTGTTTTATAATAACAAATACAAACAAAAACGAAGTAGTACTTGGAACAACGGCACGTAAATTATGGGAAAAAGTGCTGACGGCTTTGCACAAGATTTGTTAATTAGCAAGCTAACTTTAGCTAGCTAATTAACAAATATTGTTCGTTAGTGCTGGCAAGCTAGCTAACTTTAGCTAGCTTGCCAGCGCTAAGCCCGCCTTCTCAGCGAGCAACACGTTTCGGAGGCGCTATTTTTTCGCTTCCAGAAGGTCTTCTCGGGATGAATAAGCATAAAATGAGGTACTGTAATAAAGTCGAATTATTCTTTTAAGGTAAGTTAATTGAAAGAGCAAACTTTTCTCTTTTTGAACCTATGGTTTATGGGCTGCATAACTTGTAAGATATTTCTGCTGCTGGATTTAGGTTAACGTCAGTCACCTCATCTAAACTGCAGATATATATAGTAGCCTGTATATCATTTTTTTTCTTCCAAGAAGCTTATTGAAACTATTTTCCGGTTGGAAATCTTTGGCAGACACGGTTCACGTCGTCAGGCACGTAGCCTGCGTGTAACTTATGTGAAATTCACGTTTTTTGGGGATATGCAACAGATGACCGCCTGTTACAAAACCATCCATGAAAGAGTTAGTGTCTGTCCCGGGAGTAAATCCAGCCCACTTCAGTCGTCTTCTTCCTCCGCCTCAGTGAGGGTTGCACAGCTGGCAACTTACAGACAGTATCGCTGTGAGGAGTAATTGGTTGCTGTATGGACTACTGCCCCGCAAATTGGACCCGTGTTTGATGGAAAAAATGAACTAGTATAAGTCCTGGGATATTTATTCGTCTTCTGTCTTTAGGGGTTCCGTTTATGACCTTCTGGATCTCCATAATTGAAGACCCAGCTCCCCTCTTCTCTCCACGGGACCGTTATAACCTCACACCGGAAACATAAGGTAAGGCAGATTGGTTTGAGTTTAAAATGACAAGCTACATTTAATACACTCATAGTGTGGGTATTAAAAATAAACTTAATATGTTGTATTTCGGCACTGCTTTGATAACTGAGGCTGCGTTGTGCTTTTAAAGTTGCTTCATATAAATTCAAGCCCCATTTATAATATTTATACTAGTAAAACAAACGATTTCACTTTTAGGATACTGAATATTATAGGTTAAAAATGTGAGGAATGCTGCAACAGGAAACAAAATGTTTCCCCAATGCCAAATACTGACTAAAATAGATTTGCAGGAATCCCTGCTGCCAAATATCTGGTGGTAATGTGTAAAACATGTACTGCTTTATAATAAGGCACATTCATAAAGGGTATATAGGTTATAGCTATATAATAATGTAAGTAATGTATTATAATGCTTTATAGATCAGTTGTACAGTACACCATACATTTGGGTTGTAAGATACTTTGCAATATTGTTTTCTATTTGGCAACCAATGTTCATAATGCAGTAATACATCCTCACTTTCTGCAGTGTTAAATATCTATAAATTGTTAAGAAATGGATTTTGTCCAGATACTCTGCAGCTGTTTTCCAGATAGGTGTTGAAATGGTCAATAGGATGGGTTTTTCTGATGTCTTAATGTTTCTGTTGAGTAAAAATTACATCCCAAAGTTATGGATTTGCATCTTTACAAAACAGGTGGAACAGAAATCCTTACCATAATTGCACTTTATTACAATTTCTAGGAAATGTTTGACCATTCCATTCAATCCACTTTATCCAATCCACTTTATTTGTACAGCACATTTTACAAACACAAAGTTACCAAAGTGCTGCACAGAAAACTCAAACATACAAAACAATTAATGTAAAATATGGTAAAAACTAAATAAGAGCATCTGGTTTAAAAAGATAAAAAAAATAGATAAAAATACTAAATACTAAAATACAATAAAACAGTAAGAGCCATCAGAGGACCACACAACTCACATGGAGTTAAAAGCCAAAGAATAAAAATGTGTCTTAAGACGAGACTTAAAACACTCAACTGTTGGGGCTGTTCACTCCCTTTGATGTGGCTCATGTGCACTGGTTTATGTGTAAAGTTTCACAAAGTTCCTCTAAAGGTCAACAAGCTGCAACAAGACAGGGGAACCTTATCTTGTTCCCCAGGGAGCTTTTGCTCCCAGTTTAACAAAAGCACAACAAAGTACAGACCTCTGGTAGTGATTAACAAACCGATTTAGAGTCTGTTTGTTTTGGTGGGTATGTGTGCATGCAGTGTCTCAGGATAAGATTTTGTGGTGACCAGGTGTTCTGTATGTATGTCAAATAGTCATGCTGATCTGGAGAACTTCTGCTCTTGCTGCTGGTTGATTTGAGCCTTTCACAAGACCTGATCCACGGGCACGTTGGTATGGAGGGTCCCTGCTACAGGTTTCCTTTAACAAAAGTGACAAAATCTAAAAAATGGCCCACTTGTTATTTCTGTTAAGTAGTTTTTAAAATTTCATGGTGCTTTTTTGATGCTTTTATATAGGCTTTAGTAGTCCCCTAATACTGTATCTGAAGTCTCTTTTATATAGACCTTAGTAGTCCCCTAATACTGTATCTGAAGTCTCTTTTATATAGACCTTAGTGGTCCCTAATACTGTATCTGAAGTCTCTTTTATATAGACTTAGTGGTCCCTAATCGTATCTGAAGTCTTTTTATATAGACCTTAGTGGTCCAATACTGTATCTGAAGTCTCTTTTATATAGACCTTAGTGGTCCCCTAATACTGTATCTGAGGTCTCTTTTATATGACCTTAGTGGTCCCTAATACTGTATCTGAGGTCTCTTTATATAGACCTTAGTGGTCCCCTAATACTGGATCTGAGTCTCTTTTATATAGACCTTAGTGGTCCCTAAGAATGTGATCTGAAGTCTCTTTTACATAGACCTTAGTGGTTCCCTAATACTGTATCTGAAGTCTCTTATAGACCTAAAAAAGAATAAAAGACACTAGAGCCAGTCCCACAATGAGCTTTCCTTAGTATGTGCCATTTCTGTGTCTGTAGCTATTGAGGGGGGACAAGGTGGAGGCTGGGGGTGTGGCCTTGACCAACTGCCACTTTGCTCGTTTGAAAGATGTCTCTCTCTCATGGGCAGGCCAAATTCTCTGGGCGGGCAAAGCAGAGAAAGGGGAGGTAATCTTCCTCCTTATAACCTCATAAGGGGCAAGGTTCTACATTGGCCCATCTGAGCTTTCATTTTCTCAAAGGCCGAGCAGGATACCCAG
>NW_022605583.1:764876-765642 GCF_008692095.1 Etheostoma spectabile | reverse complement strand
ACACCTAGCACCATTTCTAACCACTGGGGGACCATAGGCAGGCTGGGGGAATGCATTTTAAGGTTAAATACCTCATAAAATGACATTTTCATGCCATGGGACCTTTTAAAGGACAAAGGTTCCCTTTCCTCTGAATGGTTGCAGGGGTGTCAATCTCCCTCTGGATGGAGGAGAATCCCTCATTGCACAGGAAAACTGTGTAAGCAGGGATAGCAGGAAGTTGGTCTGTAAACTGTAGTGGGTGTTTCTAACAGACAACGTAAAAAATAGTATAATAGGTCTAACTAGTTTAGCTAAACTGGTACAACATTCACTTAGTTATTTCCTACATTTCCCAGGATTCCATTATTACACCCACAGAGAGGGGACATGCACTTGTTGCCTCCAGTTGGAATGGGAGATGAGGATGGATGAGATGGATGAGTGATGGAGGTATCTTCTTGTTATTTTTGTGGGGAGCTTTTTTTCCTTTTTAAAGAGGCTGAGAATGAAAAACCTATATCAACAGAACACTTAAGAATAATGTGAAATACACCTTTTTACTCTTTTATTAGTTTATCTCCGTGTGGTATTCTAAACCAATTATCGATGCATCTCGCTGCAACAATTTCAATGCATGATTTTAAAACCTATGCATATTAACTGAGTTTGTTAGGTTTTGACATATACAGTATTTGCCACACACAAGTTGTAATGAAATGTTTTGTCTACTGAGGTTTTTATTGTGTAGTCATTCATTCATTCCATGCTTAAGCCTTAAACATGC
>NW_022605583.1:755685-764866 GCF_008692095.1 Etheostoma spectabile | reverse complement strand
TCTCTCACAGTGATCTTCCATGTCAGAGACTCCGTCATGTTTAAAAGTTGAGAACATGAAACATGAGGTGGCCAGATGTTTTTTTTCTACATAAACTCTAAGTTGTTGTCCATTATCCCATCCTGTTTTTGGTCACTCTATTTTCTGCTTTGTAAATGTCTGGAGACAGTAACTTTTAGATAAAAATCAACACTTTTTTATAATTGATTATTAACTTATCAGAATTGAGCATCGAATTGTTCTAGAGAGAATTGACAGAGATTGGTACAGGGTGTGTTTAGCCCAGCACAAACACTGGTAGCAATGCATATTCTCATCAAACTCCCAGTAAGTAAGCAAAATATTTCCCAAAATGTTGGCGTATTCCTTTGTTGAGTTTGATTCAGTTCTGGGAATCTTGTAGGGGTGCACAATTCAGAAAATGTCCCGATTCAATTCAATATCAATTTTTAGGCTCAAGATTCAATTCAAAAATCAATTTTCAATTACAAATACAATTCACAGTATGTAAATGTAATTACTTTCCTCATGTGATTAGTATACATGCCATTGCGAAACAAAAAAAGTAATTGATTTTTGGAATTCTATGAATCAATTTTTAATTTGTAGAGCTTGAATCGCAATATGAATGTGAATTGATTTTTTTTGCACCCCCCTAGTATCTTTGTATATTTTGTCCCTCATTCATTCCTGATCTCTTCCATCAAAAAGGCAGAAATCCATCAAAAAGCTTTAAGATACAGAATATCTGCCCCAAAATGTGGCACCACATGGCGTTCAGTTCAGACTTAGTGGCTATGTCTTTAAAAGCCCTCTGCTGACTAAAGCTTAGTGTGAATGTGTGTGTCCTTCCATACACTGTGAAATTGGACTCAGACGATGCAGTCAGTCTCAGACATGTTTTGGAAAGGGCACCTAAAGTTTGTGGTTTCTGTACAAACACATCACACTACTGTATTTATGTCTCTGTAGGAACAACCCCCCACTCGCTTAAAGCAAAGAAGGAGTGTAGCTGTCAGGTTATCAATAGCAGGCCTATGTTAGCAGTTGTACAGAAGGCTTCAGGGGGCAGACGGAACATATTGTAGGGAAAAGCTGGCTCAAGAAATATCAAGAATTATGACTACATATTAACCTATGGCAAATGTCCTGAATGATAGTGATGTACGCTCAATAAAAACTGGACATTAGCAAGACAAAGAGTAGGAAAAAACACTGGACAGAAAAGCTACAAAAAGGGACACACATACTGTAAACGTGCAGCTTTTAATTTCATAAATATAAACATTTCTGTAACCTTTGTGCCTGATTATCAGCCTGATCGTTTGGCACATTTTTTAAATGTTCCTGTTATTCTTCCCTACATCTGAGTCAAATAAACTCTGACCAGATGGTTTGAATCAAACTGCTGGAGCAACTCTGCACTCTTACGTCAGTCTTACTTCCATATGCTGAGCGTATATCTCAGCTCCTCAGTGTAAACCCTCTTGGTTTTAGCTACAGCTGTTTATAAAATGCATTCAGAGTATCATTTAGGGGGCACCAGGGCCTACTAGAGTGCCTCCAAACGTATATTTGGGCCGACCGGAGGGACATTTGGGGACCAACTAAATGAGAACTTGAGCTACTCAAAGTTGTCCTCCTAGTATGATTGTAGCAGAAAATGGTACTTAAGTGTCCCAAAATGGAACAGACTTCTACTGGTTGGAAATGCATTTACAAAAGGGGCATTTAGACACTCAACACACAAAAATACTGACTTTCCACTCCTGTTGAGAAATGTTTAGATCTAATCCATATCTACGTCTGTGTAAAGGAATAGTTTGACATTTTGGAAAATACACTTTCTTTCTGAGAGTTTATTGAGAATATTGTTATCACTCTCATGCCTGTGTGCATATGAAGCTGGAGCCAGCAGTCGGTTAGTTTAAAGGCTTAAAATCAACGCCGTAGGTACGAGATACGGACGCCACATCGGACTCTGCTGTTGCACACGTCGCGGCTACATAGACCGCAACAACTGTGGTCCGTTTGGCCGGCTTTGTAGCGTTGTATTTCCCTGTACTCATTTCATGGTTCTCCTTCGCCATAAACATGAAATCAAGGAGAGGGTTAACTTTTCCTGCCACAGCTTTCCGACAGTGGTCAGAAAACACAGAGGAGACACTTTTTTTCTCCCCTCTGGAGTCGGTACTCGCTCCGAAGCTGATTACTGTCACTCCTCACTCGCTCTACCACACCCCCCCCCCACGCACACACACATGCCAGTTCTGCTATTCTCTTAAGGCTAATTATGCTTCTGCATGTAACTACACGTCGCAGAGACGCAGACCACAACAACTGTGATTAGTCCCTTTCGCCGTTGCTTGGTGGCATCACATTTCCCCCTTCTCATTTCCGGGTTCTCCTTCTCTGTAAACAACATCAAATCAAGGAGAGGGTTGACTTTTCTTGCTACAGAGCTCCAACCGTGGCCAGAAAGCACCGAGGAGACACTATGTTTCTCCATCTGAGCCTCCAGAGTCGGTACTCACTCCGATGCAGATTACCATCACTCTCTCACTTATTCTACCACACACTCTCCACACACACACACGACAGAGATTGATGAAGTATAAACTTCAGACCACTTACGCAAGCTACGGCAAAAGCTCTGCATTAAGTGTCCGCAGAACCATAAGTCTGCCTTAAGACTGAAAACAAAGGGAAACAAAATTCTCCTACCAGTACCCCTAAAGCTCACTGATAAAACTTTATTTATATTATTTGCTGATTCATACAAAAACTAAAGCATAAAAACAACATGTGGTGTTTTTATGGAAAGTAATGTATGTAAGACTATGCAGGCAAGGGAATTAGTGTAATTCCACAAATGTCAAACTATTCTTTTTAATTTTCATAGTACATATTCATTTAATTATATTTCAATAAACTCTGATGTGGACTGTATATGTGTTCGTGTAGTTTTTGCATACAAAGAGTTAAAGGGGAAATTGTTTATCTAATTATCTTTACGTTGTTTGATGATATGTTCTGGTATATTAATGTTGGTTTCTCATGCGCACAAGACACTTGTGATGTGTACGCGAACCTTAGATACATAACAGACTTGGCTGTATGTTGCTCACCTCCTAAACTGGTAATCATAAAACCTGAATGGGCCCAATATTCACTATTTAGATTTATAGAAACCCTGTAACAGTCTTCTCATTTAAACGTGATAGATTTGACCTGACATTACCTTTTTCTTTTCTTCATGTGCAGCTGAAATAATGGAGAAGTCAAGACGCAGGCAACAGTTTGTATTCAGCCTTCTGTTAAGCTTGTGGTTACCTTGCTGTTTGGCCCAGACCACACCTTCAAACGCAGCCACTCGAAAGCCCACACGGGCACCCCCGCCATCAGCCACGCCGTCCCCGTCCCCGTCCCCCCAGACCGAACGGCTAAAGGTCAGGCTGTCCGGATACCCCCGAAAACACAACGAGGGTCGCGTAGAGCTTTTCTACAAGGGAGAGTGGGGAACCATCTGTGATGACGACTTCTCAATAGCTAACGCCAACGTGCTCTGTCGCCAACTGGGCTTCGTCTCAGCCACAGGATGGACTCACAGTGCCAAATATGGGAAGGGCCAAGGTAAGAGTGACCTCAGCCACTTCCTGAGATTCAGTGTCTGGTTTAATATGCTGTGTACTCTCCTATACGGGTATTAATGGTGTTTAAAATGACATGGATACACACACAGGATATTCAAATATTCCAGTCATAGAATTGTGTGTGTCAATGTTATTTTTAAACAGTTTAAACGTTGGCAGTTGTAGGTGGCTATCCCCAAATATCCTGTTATCCATTTGGATAACAGGATAACTTTAATTTCGTAAAAATTGAAAGCCTCAGGCTCATAAGGTGTTCTTTTAAACATATTTGACTACATTTCCATTTTAGGCATTTAGCTGATTCTCGTATCCAGCCTCTTGTATAGAATGAGTGCAACTGTGGAGAGCTTGCTTCTATAAGTTCCCAGAGCACCAGTGTTATAAGCAACCAAGTGTCACTTCCAGGCCTGGGCTGAGTACATTCCTCAGGCCTGGGAGTGTGCCGGAGCCACACTGAAAGTCTGCTGCCTGTCCAGGGAAAATCTGGCTGGACAACGTGCTGTGTAGCGGAGGTGAGAAGAGCATTGAATTCTGCAAATCTCGCGGCTGGGGCAACAGTGACTGCACTCACGATGAAGATGCCGGAGTTGTGTGTAAAGACGAGAGGATTCCCGGCTTTGTGGACTCAAATGTTATTGACGTAAGTTGATAAATTACATTTAAAGAGGTTTTTGCAATTTTTTTGCAGTAAAAATGATATTCATTAAGAAGGTGTTATAAACCCTTAAACTTGGCTTTTGTCTTAACAGTGCCACTGTTCCACAGCCTGTAGAGTTTAAGATTTAAGAAGACATTCAACGCCTTGGGGCTACTCCCAACTGTAGCTGCACATATATGGTGTTGATTTGCTCTGCTCTATGTGTCTAGGCCTGTTAAACAGAGCAGCCTCTCAAAGTATATTGTCCTGAGGTGATGTAGTGTGTGGAGAGCTTCCTCAGTAAACCTGACATACCTTCCATAACAGAGCTCAGGGTCACTGGTACAGATGTGAAATCCTGCTTTTTTTCTCAGTCAAGGTTTAGTAATATGTGCAAATCGTAAAGGATTAAATCACTCATTCAGATAATATATCCATCCAGGTCATTTCTGTGTATCATTCTCCAATTATATGTAGATAGACAGCTGTGTGACATGCCGTTGGTAGACAATCAAGTACAGTTTACTGACACTGCTCTGTTCACTCTTCAAATAGGTCTGTGTTTGATCAGTAAACATTGCTGCTTTTTCCCGGTGATTGGCCACTAAAAGCAGTTGAACTTGTATGCATGAAGCTCCAAATATTAGCAAAGCACACAAACAGGTCTGAATGGTCTACATGACATTTCAAAGAACTGATACTCATCATATCCGAATCAGAGGCAGGTTTAATGGCAACCACGGTGAAGGTCAGACTCGGCGCTTCAGTATCGACGAGACATAGCTTGTCACATACAAGGAATTTGCCTTGGAATTTTCATACGTAATGGTCACAATACACAAAAACATTGAAATAGAAATTGACTATAATTTGCAGCCAATCACACTACTGTACGCGGAATATGAGCAATGTCTGAAAATAACCAAAGATTTGTGAAAAACAAAACTGTGGTGTAAACCGAGAGATACTTATTTTATGCTGGGATCAAACTACTGTACATGATATTGGTCGGGAGCAAAAAAAGTATTGTGTCATTGCGTACTTTTGTCCTAATCATGAATACTGAGCAGTAAGTTGTTCTGCATATACGTCCTGACAAACCTTCCTAAATGGGAATGATAGTCTATTAATTTCAGCATGATAGTCTATTAATTTCAGCTTTATATAGAGAGACAGTAAATGATATTGAATTGTGTGCCCTTGAATGAGGAGGCACTTGCCTCCCACAGTGAATTCATTTCAGTGGATTTATTCTAGCGAGTGTTTGTATCCATGTACTCTCAGGTGAGAACGACGGCTGAATGAATGTGAAGCGAAGTGTTTCTAAAAGACTCAATGTGCTCAGGAAACCCTTCTTGGTTAAATAAAGATTCAAAACTGAGGGAAACTGAACTAAAAGCTGTTGGGTGGGATTTCCAGCCAGTCATCACTTTTCCATTTGTCCACTGGCCATCTATTTGGATGAACGATTGGTCCGAGGTGAACAAGGTTAGATCGGAGACTCGTCTCCACAGACCACTGTAAACGGCATGAAATACTGGATGAGTTGTCTCTGTTTCATAGAAGGATCTTATGAAAGAAAAAGTTTCATAAGTGTGAGTTGGCAGACTTGCATAACAACTCTCCCTCTCTCTGCCTGTTTCTGCGAGTCAGGCTCAGCCAAATGTGGCGTCTGGGACCACAAACCCAGTTTTTCCCCAGATTAACCACAGCGGAAGTGACTCATTGCAAAGCTGGGAATCAGAGATAGTCACGTTTACCACTTATGTAGTGTTGAGACCTTAAATTACTGTTTGTAATAGGATTCACTGTTTAGTCTGTTCCTCACATTTAAATGTCTCAGTCCTTCATATGTCTGTGTGCATGGATGTATCAGTATGGTTGTTGGAAAACTGCAAACTAAAGCTTCTCAAACTTATTTAACTATCAAACATCAGTGTGGTTTAAGATTTTTTATATATATATATATATGAAGATTTATATATATATGAAGATTTATATAAAGGTTGTCTTGGTGTTTTCTTGACTACATCTGTGTTGTGTGTTCTGAATAGGCTCAAGTGGATGAGAACAGGATAGAGGAGGTGCGGCTCCGGCCCGTGGTCGCCATGTCCAGAAAGAAGCTGCCCATCACGGAGGGTGTGGTGGAGGTGAAATACAAAGACGGCTGGGCGCAGATCTGCGACCTGGGATGGACAATCAAAAACACACATGTGGTCTGCGGCATGCTGGGATTCCCACATGAGAGAAAAGTCAACAAGAACTTCTACAAGTAAGTGAATGAATCGACTTCAACCGTTAAAGATGGGGATGGAGAACGATGCCGATTGTTTCCCAGTACCAACGGTGGGCTTTAGGCCACTTAGTAAAATCGCTAACTTTCTCCATCCCTCAGAATGTTTGCTGCAACACATTTGACACTTCTGTGGTTCAAGTCTGAGAGATAAACCAACACTAAACCGTTAGTAATATCTTAGTCTGTAGAAGTTTGTCCTCATACTAAACACTAAATGCTTGCTCTTGGGGGAATTATTGGAATTGTTGGGTCTTTGTAAATTTTGGAGTGTGGTCTAGACCTACTCTATGTGTAAAGTGTTTTGAGATAACTCTTGTTACAATGTTATACTATAAATACAATTTAATTGAATTGGATTAGAATTGAAATACTTTTGGTAAAATTGGAATACTTTACTGATTCCCTCAGGGAAATTGTGGACATTTTGAGGACTTTCTGTTAACTGTGGAGATGAGAGGGACTCGTTATAGACTTTATCTACCATCTGCCAAAACTGCAGCTTTACAACAAAGTACATGAGCCTCTGATTGTTCTGATTCGTTTTGTTTCTTATTTTTTCTTTCCGAGGATGTTTTTTCCCTTTTGGATTGACCCGGTCGGGTCACATATTTAATGTTCTCGGTCTCTGTTAATCTCTTTGCAGAGGAAGTTGAAGAGTGATTATTAACTGCCTGCAGAGATGGAAAAGTACAAACTAAAATGTGTGTTTTGTCCTATGTGTTTTTACATCTGCAGGGCTTTGTTTGACACAGATCTTTCAGAACAGGCAACAAACTAGATTATCGTCTTATTAATCAATTTGTTTAACTATCCAAAAATGTCGAGCTCAAATGTGAAGTATTTTAAATTGGTCATTTTTGAGTTTTGGTCTGTTGGACATAAAATTTAAGACATTTGAAGACTTCACCTTGGGTTTTCAGTTCTTGTGATTGGAATTTTTCACATTTTTAAGTGAGTTATTATTTTTATATTTAATTAATCAATTATTTGTTTGGTTTATAAAATGTCAGAAAATTGTGAAAAATGTCCACAATATACAACAATTGGACATAATTAACAGATAATGGTCCAATTACCAAACGGAAACTGCAGAATTTATTTTACAGTTTTCAGCGGTGATCCAGAATGAAAATCTGTAGAACTTGGAGAACTGATTTTCTGCTCGGGCTGGAGATATGGAAACATTCTAAAAAATGTATTTTTTTATTTTTTAACTCGTTTTAAATCTGCAGAAAATTCAGCAGAATTCTTTGTGTGCAGATTACATATGCCAGCCAATTAAAACACCTATTCACACTGTTAAATAACGCATTAAAACTATATGGACTCCAGATTAAACAGACCAGTGAACACTTTGGTAGTAGACTCTCAGACCTCGACTTTTTTCTCTCCCAGTTGGTCCCTCCAGTATGACTGCACACATTCCTGACCACGCTCCAGCTGGAGCTGTTTTATTCATCCCCTGCAGATAGTTCACAGTAGTACGAGGGGAGATGTGTGTTTTCTCTCAAGCGTGTGTGAAGGCAGAGTGCAGGGTGGGCACTTAATGCACAGACAACAACGACTGGAGGGAAGCCAACCTGTATTGTACAATGATCAAATTGTTCTGTGTTGTGTCTATCCTTTTTTAGACTTTATGGTTATATGAGTCTAGAAGGGGCCGAAGATGGACAATCAACTTTTCATAATTGTCTTGATAACTCCAATCCAGGATGAGTTTTAATTAATTATTTTAATTAAAATGTACCTACTTGATATAGAGTTGAGGTGTTTTGAAGATACATACAAACAGGCACATGCTGTGACCCAATTAAATCATTTGTTAAAAGCTGTTTGAGGCAGGGTTTTACTTTTTTTTGGGGTACATATTCCAGAATTCTTATGAGGAAATATTATATTTGGGACATTGTTGTAATTGACTGAACTCTTCAAGCTTTCTGCTTTTAATGTATCAGACTAAAATTATTTTCTGTGGAATCAGAACATTCACAGCAAGTTAAAGTTCTGGACATAGCGGATGGGTTAGCTCAGTTGGTAGAGAAGGCGCCCATATACATGCCTTGATGAAGAGGTCCAGGGTTCGACTCCAACCAGTGACGATTTCCTGCATGTCTCCCTTCCCTTTCTCACCTTGCTGTCCTATTCATTGAAAGTGGAAATGCCCAGAAAATCGAAGAAAATCTTAAAAAATCTGTGTTTATCTGTTCTAATCTATGATGACATCCCTGGACAAATTTACAGCTGACTTTAGAGTTAAAAAACACATCTTAAAGTAATTTAAAATCAGGAAATAAAGAGAAATCTGACAAGTTTAACTGGTTATTACTATATAATATAATCGCAGCATTGTTGCAGTGGACCTCTATGGTACCAGCCAATGAAAAGTGTCAGTATGTGCTGCTGAAAGACAGTTCTGAATTCTAAATAGTTGGAATAGCTCCGTGATTGGGACCAAACCTTGGTGAACTGAAGTCTGTAACATAATATCATGTAGACTTGTGGAATGCCGCTGACCTCCCACTACTTTTACCTAAAAGAAATGTGTGTGTGCAGCCCAGAGACAGTGTGTGTGTGTGTGTGTGTGTGTGTGTGTGT
>NW_022605583.1:750322-755675 GCF_008692095.1 Etheostoma spectabile | reverse complement strand
GTGTGTGTGTGTGTGTGTGTGTGTGTGTGTGTAAATGCAGCCTGTGTGTTTGTATGCAGTCTCTCTCCTATACGTAATGGAATCTGGCTGTCTCACTGTTGCAGACGTCTGAAAAAGCGAGCAGCAGAGAAGGTCTCCAGGCCAAAGGTTAATGTTTCTGCAGGTGGAAGGTACACTGTCACCGGGAAAATCCACCGTCCACCTCCAACTGCACTGTAGTTATGACAGTGGGTTTCCTGTTGGTAGTAGACAATAACCATTTAGCTCCTGCTTTTCTAGCTAGTTGTCACCTTTTTCTAATATCATATTATGATGTGCAGCATGTGAATGGGATTTTTATTTTACCCCGCTAAAACTCGTTGTTGTTTTGTATGGAGGTTTAGTTTTTCTCATTTCTGTTTTGTGTCTTCCTTTCACATTATCACTGGCATGGCACAGATTGTAAAGATCTCATATTAGAGTTGGTATTAAACTCATTAAATGTACAAGGATTTTTCTTGTTTTATCATTTAAACCTTTTGAGGCCATGTTTGATGGGACAGATGTTGCCAATCTGGGCTGTGTCAGTGACGGGAGATTCATTTTCCCACAGATTAGTCCTTTAAGGCAACAGCTTCAAATCCCATTCTCCACTATGGCATGCTTTTTGCTGGAGGTCAGTCGCTTTTCATCTTGGGTTCTTCAACTAAAAAAGTCAGAGGCCTTAGTCAAGTTCTTGACAAGAACCGACCTGTGTCTGGTAGATTCTGCAAATTTGCTCCTCTACATTATCAATTATATAATCATTTGCAGATTCTAAATGACTTAGGTCTGGACCTGAGAAGCAAAATGTCAGAGTAAAAAAAAAAAAAAGACCTGTACTGAAAAAGTTGAAGAACTCACTAACATAGACTGTGCGTGGTTTATGATTACCATGTAATATCATGCTTTAAATATTACATTGGTGCAATAGAAAAACTCACAGTAGCATGCTTTGTACTAACAAACATGTTAGTGATAAGCTGTACATGTCATACACCATGTGGCCAAAGGTATATGGGCACCCAAACAGTACACCAATTCCAGTCCAGACGGTTGGATGGGGTTGAAATGAGGGCTCTTTGTAGGCCAGTTGATTTCTTCCACACCAAACTAAGAAAATAATCTTCTTATGAACCTGGCTTTGTGCATACGGGCATTTTGATGTTTCAACAGGGAAGAGCCCACTATTATTTAATATACATTGTCAAGTTATGGCATTAAGATTTCCTTAAATAGAACTAAGATGCCTTCCCCAAACTATGAAAAAACATCAAAAGTACACAAAATGATGTAGAAAAGATTGTCCACATACTTTTGGCCATGCAGTGTGTATGAGCCTGTGTTGATGAAACGTATAAAAATAACTGAATTCATTCAATCATTGTCAAATTTTTGTTTATTTAATAAATATGTCTTAAATATAACATATTATATAAAAGTATACTGGGAATTAGGCCTGCACGATTAATTGTTATAAAATCGCAATCTCGATCCACCCTGTTATCCATTACATTTTTAAATTAAAAATGACTGATTCTCATTTAATTTTACTAGCTGACTGCATCACAAACGCTAGTACTTTCTTCTGTGAGTTTTAAACAGACTGTATAAAATAGGTGTTAAAGCGCTGCAATGCTCTCCCTTCTCTTCATTGAGGCCTCTATGTTTCCAGGCATGAGGTGATGTGCAGTGTGCTATAGGTGCCAAAAAATCTATGTTTGGTAATGCCAATTTGTTTTCTTTTGTCATGGTTCATGTACGCAATAAACATTACACACACAAAAATTGTGGCAGAGAATCGTGATATCAACTCTAAGCTAAAAAATCATGAAACTTATTCTTCCCTGAATCGTGCAGGCCTACTGGGAATTACATATTATGTCTTGACTGTGTTTAACAACCGTGTTGAATGAGACACATCCTTTCCAACAGTGTAACCACAGTTTTTAACATAATTGTGCATCATGTAACCTTATGTTACTATGATTTTTTCACTTTGTCACCTCCTGTTCCTTCTCCTAACTGCAGTCTAACCAGTGTTTACCTTGCAGGCAGACATCCAAAGCTAAAGCTAACTCTAAGTCTAAACAGAGCAGCCCTGGCAAAAGGTAATCTAAGGATAGACAGTTAAGTGGGCAGTCACGCTGTCTTAAAAGACCCGCACACATGCTGCCTCTACAAGCCATACAAACAAATGCTGTTTAGAAATGGATAAGAAAGTCAGGGAGATTTGTTTGTGTGTTCCCAAGAACAGAAAAACGAAATCTCAAAACTGCGTCCATCCCCTCCAGTATGAGCATTTGCCCTGCACATGTGACAGAACAAAAACTTAAAGCAAATATGATATATAATGTGCTTCTAAGTTATGGTTTTGCAAGTTAAATGTCAGTCATTTAATACGTGTCTGTTGATACTATGGGTGGGGAAAGAAATCGATACAGCATCGTATTGCGATATTTTCTGTGCCAATACTGTATCGATACAAAGAAGCCAAGTATGGATCTTTTATCATATATGTGTTGGCCAGTTTGTCTGCTTTTAATAAACTTACAGAATTATGTAAATGATATTGTAAAATCAGAACTTTCAGCATGAGGAAGGTCACAGAAAGTGAAACATTGCTGTTAATAATTTTCCGTGCCAATACTGTATCGATACAAAGAAGCCAAGTATGGATCTTTTATGTGTTGGCCAGTTTGTCTGCTTGGACATCCCATTTTGCAGCAATTAAATTAAAGTGAGATGAACAAACAGAGAAATGTATGTAGACAAAGTTTCCTTTTGGGGAGACCATTTGAAATTGGGAATAAATAATAAAATTGCAATATATTGCAGAATATTGCAATGTGTTTAAAATTGCAATTATATCGTATTGTGACACAAGTATCGTGATGATATTGTATCGTGAGGCCTCTGGTGATTCCCACCCCTAGTCAAATCAAATCCAGGCACCAAACAACGTTTTTTTTCCTTTTGTCCAACATGTTTTGTAATTTAAAACAATATCTATGATAGTTTGTGCAAGCCTGAATGATATTGATTCTGACTGTAGCATGAGATGATGGACGTGTCCGTTGTAATGACTTGAAACAAACCCACAGCATTTTCATGAACAACCGTAGATACGTTTTCCTAGATAAGGATTATGTTGCCTAAGTAATTCATTAGTTTGGTCTTTTTTTGTTAATTTTTAGCATCTTTAATATGTCACTATACTGTAAATACATCTAAGGCATTCATTTTATTAACTGCAGTGTCCCAAACATACTACATACTGATTCTAAGCAGGTTTTGAGTCTGTAATGTGTTCATACTAGAAAAGAGACTAAATAAAGTACAGTCAAAGCAAAGAGCAGTTTTGAGTGTGCTGATGGCCACTATTTCCCACAATGGAATGCAGAGAAAGAATATAGAGAAGCCACTCACAGCTGGAAATGTTTTTTAATCATAAATTGAGTATTGTGTCCCCCAAAAAAACATGGTAAAAAAAAGAAGTATTTAATCTTAACATTTCAATGTATTTTGTGAAGCTTGAAGTGTAATTGGCAGTAGCTTTCCACCATTAGTATAAAATGGTAAAGCATTTTGAAGTTTTCGGTATGCTACTGTTTAAACAGTTTACATTAGTACATAGTATTCAGAATTTGTATGGATTTGGGAAACAGGTAATGTTTTTGTCATCACTTGTCTGTGCTCCCTCCAGGTTGTATTTGGACCGTCAAAAGAACTACTTCCACATCCACTCTGTGGAGTGTACGGGCACGGAGATCCACCTGGCTGCCTGTCCTCTGGAGTACAGCAAGCGGAATGCCACGTTCCCCTGCGAGGGCGGCACGGCGGCCGTCGTCAGCTGCATGCCGGGGCCGTTGTTTATGCAAAACAATGGCTTGAAAAAGAAACCAAAGATTTCAGTAAAGTCGTCCAAAACTTGCACAATTATCAAACCTGTTAGCTGATACTAATCTAAAATCTAAAAGCCTGGCCAAAATACTGTAGCTAGACTGTCTGCCAGACTGTCTGTCTGTGGATTAAAATGTTTCACCCGTCTGCTGGTTTTCTAGAGCACCGTGAGGCTGAAGGGAGGTGCCAGGCTGGGCGAGGGGCGGGTGGAGGTGCTGAAAGACAACGAGTGGGGAACCGTGTGTGATGACCGCTGGAACCTGCAGTCGGCCAGCGTCGTCTGCAGGGAGCTCGGCTTTGGCAGCGCCAAGGAGGCTCTCACGGGAGCCCGCATGGGACAAGGTTAGGAAAAACCAGATTTCCACCCACAGAGGTTTACATCAGCCAATAATCTTTTTTCTGTAGAAAGAGTAAAAATGTTAAGCCTGTGACCCCTAATTAGATCTTAAACACCTCAATGAAAATGAAAATAAAAAAGACATAATTGAACTTGGAAAAAGTTAAATATGTGTTTAAAATTTGTGATTTTTACTTGGGTTATAATAATGCTAATACTCTAGGGTAATTCTTTGCTTTGCATTAACCCTTGTGTTGTCCTCCCGGGTCAAACACGGACAAAGATTTGACATTTTTGTCCCTTTTTCAGATTTGTTTTTTAGTTTTTTACTAACACCACTTTACTACCACCAGCTTTACACTACTTTTTGGAATTCATGATCAATAACCCTCATTAATTATGAATTATGCCTAATATTTGAGTTAAAAACAATCTCTGTAAAGACGTCAGCTGAGGCAGGATGTGTTTTGAACTGTCTTCAGACAGGACGTCAGTCATTAGCTGTCTATCTGCAGCCGGTTCTATCTCTCGGGTCATCTCTGATAATCTGCCCTCCACACGGAGGGCACATTCCTACATGGATTATTTGTTTGGATCTTTATTTTAATAAGTAAAGGAATGCTGTGCGTGTAGAAAGAAAAGTAACAAAGACAAAGAGACATGAAAGAAAGACGTCCACCATGGCAAACAAATATGCTGATTATTTTCTGTCCGTCTTACTACAATAATAAACATTTTACTGTATCAATACCATTCATAAATATGTCTTTTTCACAAATGCAAGCCATCCCCCCCCCCCGCTACATTCCTGACATGAATTCTCCCATACTGTTCCTCATTCATTAAAAAGCTTTTTCCTAACTCTCTGTGAGGCATTTTTTAGAACAGAAAAGCGTCTGTGTTATTCCAGCAAGGCTATGGACCATTTCATGTGAAAATTAGGCAGTTCATTTTATAAATCCAACTTGTGTCTGATCACCTAACCTCCACGTGAGCGGTAAAGACATTTTAAGACATAAATGACTGGTAATTTTACTAAAAACACTAGATGATTGGAACTGACATACTATATATATATATATATATATATATATA
>NW_022605583.1:748521-750312 GCF_008692095.1 Etheostoma spectabile | reverse complement strand
ATATATATATATATATATATATATCAAACCATTATAATACCCAGTGTTCAAAACTACAATTAATAAACTTACAGAATAAATAATAATTAATAAACTTACAGAACTTACAGCATAAGGAAGGTCACAGAAAGTGAAACATTGCTGTTAATAATTATTCTCTAACCAAACAAAACCGTAAGTGCTGTCATGTCACTTAGAATGAAAGAGCCTAAATATTAAAATATTCATCCTAGTGTGTGTGTGTGTTTCTCATGAGAACATGGAGGTGTGTGTAGTTTTTCTGTAAACTGTTCCAAGATTCCATCAAAGAAGAAACAAGCAGTCTTTTGAAGGGCAGTTTTCAGAAACGCTGGGTGGGGATGTCTGCTCTCGTGTGTGTACATTCTGATTTCTACCACAGCAGCATAACCCGCTCAGTGCTGAGATGGATGTCAGACCACCACCTGGCTGAATTAATCCAAGAAACATTCCTAAACGTCACTGCTGAAGGAATTCCTTTTAACAGAAATTTCTTAATACAATCATCTCATGGTGCTGTGACTATGTAGTGATGGAGTGAGAGATTATAGAAGGTGAATGTAAACCAGGGTGTTGCTGACAGAGAACATGCATGCTTAGCAAACATGCCCTAGGTTGAAAACAGCTAAATGAGGCATACTTAACTCTGGAGTGCCAGATATGTGTGGAAAGATGTTAAAATTTCCCAGTAGAGCAATATAAATCTGTGAATAATATCACATCTTAATTCTACAGCAGATATACTGTACATTCTGGGCATCTAGATGTGCCGTTGGTCCCATCAGCTGTTATGATGAAAAGTATGGTGGCTTACCTGGTTGGGAATGTGCCTCAGGGCCGAGACACACCAACCCGATAATCTGCCGTTGGACAGTCTGTGCAGAGGCTCGGTCCTTGCCGCAGTGCCCCCTGTCCTCTTATATAAAGGCCTAAACCGCCCAAAAAATGATCTTAAAGGTCCCATGACATGGTGCTATTTGGATGCTATGATATAGTGGTCCCCTAATACTGTATCTGTAGTCTCTTTTATATAGACTTAGTGGTCCCCTAATACTGTATCTGTAGTCTCTTTTATATATGACTTAGGGGTCCCATAATACTGTATCTGTAGTCTCTTTTATATAGACCTTAGTGGTCCCCTAAACTGTATCTGTAGTCTTTTTATATGACCTTAGTGGTCCCCTAATACTGTTATCGAGTCTCTTTATATAGACCTTAGGGTCCCCTAATACTGTATCTAAGTCTCTTTATATAGACCTTAGTGGTCCCTAATATGATCTGGTCTCTTTTTATAGACCTTAATGGTCCTCTAAGTATTCTGAAGTCTCTTTTATATAGACCTTAGTGGTCCTCTAATACTGTATCTGAAGTTTTTTTATATAGACTTAGTGGCCCTAATACTGTATCTGAAGTCTCTTTTATTTAGACCTTAGTGGTCCAATACGTATCTGAAGTCTCTTTTATATAGACCTTAGTGGTCCCTAATACTGTATCTGAAGTCTCTTTATATAGACCTTAGTGGTCCCCTAATACTGTATCGAAGTCTCTTTATAAGACCTAGTGGTCCTAATACTGTATCTGAGTCTCTTTATATAGACCTTAGTGGCTCCTAATACTGATCTGAAGTCTCTTTTATATAGACCTTAGTGGTCCCCTAATACTGTATCTGAAGTCTCTTTCAATCGCCTTGGTACAGAATTCCAGCCACTAGAGCCAGTCCCACAATGAGCTTTCCTTAGGACGTACCATTTCTGAGTCTGTAGCTTTTGAGGA
>NW_022605583.1:748379-748511 GCF_008692095.1 Etheostoma spectabile | reverse complement strand
GGGGCAAGGTGGAGGCTGGGGGTGTGGCCTTAACCAACTTCTACTTTGCTCGTGAAATGACCTCATTAGGGGCAGGATTCCAGATTGGCAGGATACCCAGGGCTCGGTTTACACCTATCACCATTTCTAGCC
>NW_022605583.1:744285-748369 GCF_008692095.1 Etheostoma spectabile | reverse complement strand
CATAGGCAGGCTGGGGGAACTCATATTAATGTTAAAAAAAAACTCAAAGTGAAATGTTCATTAAATCTTTTACATTTACATCATTTGTCCATCAGCTTTATGAAAAAAGATGCATGTGTTTTAGTTAAATTGGTCAAATTGGAATTAAGTAGGACATAGTTGACACCATGATGAGAAACCAATACCATGGCTAATAACTAACAACAAAGAAGAGAAAATGTTGATAGTTCCTTAACAGAAAATCTACGGGGAAAAAAGACATCCCTGTTTCTTCGATTTGGTCTCTTTCTAAGGAAGAATGTCAGCAGGGATTGCGAACCCAGATTTTCTCAGGTAGTCAGAACCAGAGATTTGAAAGGGTCCAAAAAACAGGCATTAACTGACGTAATTGTTCTAATTTGATCTAAGCAACTCATTAAATGGGTTCAGGCTTATTAATTGCTGCAGTGGTTGCAACACAATAAGAGCCTGTACCTCGGTAAACACTTTATATATATATATTCTGTGTATATATATCTGTCTGTCTGTCTGCCTGTCCAGGGATGGGTCCGATCTACATGAACGAGGTGAAGTGCCTTGGCCAGGAGAAGTCCATCTGGAACTGCCCGTTCAAAAACATCACATCAGAGGACTGTCAACACGCAGAGGACGCTGCTGTTCGCTGCAACCTGCCCTACATGGGATTAGAGAACTCGGTCAGAGCTGAATCTCCTTACTACAGTGTTTCATCTTAAAACTGTTCTGTTAATTTGAGAAAAGGTTGATTGAATTGTTTTTATTATTATTATACTATTTATTGCATCAAATAGCACATGAAAATAGGAAAAATATAAAATTATTTGTAAAAATTGGTTAGCTGCATCAGACTTTCTTCTGCTTTGATGAATGTAGCACAGGAAAGTTGAATACTTACTCATTTAATACTGTGTTTATTGTATTATCCATTCATTTAGTTCTTTGCTGCTCTAAAAGTCTTTTCAGTTTGCCCTAACATGAGATTTAGAGCTGATACTCAGAAATCTCAGAATTTCCCACTCGACTAATACTTCTTCACTGCTGTCACAAAAAAACAGTCATGTATGTTCTGAATTATTTTTAATTGTTTTATACCAATATTATTGTATTAGAGAGAGAAAAAAAATTGTTTGAAAAATATGTAAAAATAGTTATTTTGTGACAACAAGGATTTCCTCTTAACATCAAGAATATCTGGTTGGGCAGTTTGTAATCTACCAGATCATATTCTTCCATGTTTACTGTAGATACACATAGAGGCCGGACTAAGTAGGAGAAAACCTCAGCAAGGATACACTTTCGTATTATTGATAGTTTTCAATTTGAGTTACATACATGTAAACCATGTCACCTTTAAGATTGCACACCAACAGAACAGCTAACCGATTAAAGTAGATTTCTATTCAGCCCGGCCCTTGTGTATCTATGCTCTGCTCTGTGGTCTCTAACCCCTCGGCCCAACACAGATCCGACTCACAGGAGGACGGACCCGTTACGAGGGCCGTGTGGAGCTGCTGAGCTCCGACTCTAACGGGACGCAGAGCTGGGGTCTGGTCTGTGGAGAGAGCTGGAACACCAAGGAGGCCATGGTGGCCTGCAGGCAGCTAGGCTTGGGCTACGCTAACCAGGGCCTCCATGTAGGTTATTAACAACACTGTCTGTCATGAACACCCAGATAATTTAATCTAATTAATAAGCTAATTTCTATCATTTCATTACAGTCAATACAGTTAATTCCATGTATGTTTAAATATATTCGATATTTCAGTTCAGTCACATATTACATAATATGTGCAGTATACTAGCACTTGTTATTAGAACTGTTAACACATTCAAATATATTCCTAAACCACAACTCTAATGCTACATTTTGGGGTATATATTTGAGAAATATAATTGAACATGCATGTATTAATGTGGACATAGTTAGGAGTAGATGTTACCGATTTGGTCTTTGCCGTGTGAGCAGACCAAAACAGACTCACATGAAGTTTCTAATCTCACTCAACTCAAAAGCCACTCACCACCAAAGTCAAGTGGTGACCTCATCTGGAAACCACGTTGGCGCTCTCCACGCCTAGACAAGACTAACCAAAACTGCTGCTTCAACAACACAGTCTGCATTGCCAAAGAACAAGTTAGGTTCGGCCCAGACAGTTCAAAAGACAGGAAGTGTGTACCTTCACTGACTCCCAGCAGGGCATTTCTGCAGATCCGGATAGTAGGCGGCCGGAGCAGTTATGAGGGCCGGGTGGAGGTTCAGGTTGGCTCCAAGTGGGGCACAGTGTGCAGCACAGGCTGGACCACAAGGGAAGCCATGGTGGTTTGCAGGCAGCTAGGGCTCGGCTACTCCATGCATGCCATCACTGTAAGTAGGACCAAAGAATAAAGAGATTTGTTCCATAATGAGATGTTGAACACATGTATTGTTTAAAGGATAAACCTCTCGAGATGCATCATGAACAAAATATACACGATATGCAGAAAGTAAACAAAAACAATAGGATGACTGAATCATTATTATGACTCTTAATGATAATGACCAAAGTAACAATTTGAAGTAAGAAATAAGGCTAAATTTTATATTTTGGGTTTAATGGGTTTAGCTTTACAGATACATGTTAAACAATCAAAAAAAGTCCCAAAACAAAATGGTTTCTTTACATTTTCCTGTAGAAAGTCATGCTACAGAGAAGCAAAGCCTTAAAATATGTATTTAAATATATGACTGTTCAAAGTGATTCAAAATAACTGGGCAATTAAAAGGAGTACAGATGAACACATGTTATTGACTTAGGGAGACTTAAAGATAGCAAATCAACTCAAGATCTTCATACTTATCACAATGATGGGTATGAAATTTACTTTAAAAATAAATCTAAATAAACTATTGTTTATGAATTTTAAATCCTAGCTCATTGTTGAAGCATTGAAAGTCAGCTGTGAACCATGTTGAGTTTCAAAGCAGTAAACTAGGAGGAAATTAGGGACTTGGATGTACTGATGTACACTAAAACAAAACTATGGAGTGTACCTTTAAATATCAGCAATAAATGTCAAGTTTTGGTGTCAGTTCCCCAGAAAAGTCCATTGTTTAAGAGGCACGGAGACCAATTTCTACACCCTCAGAATAAAACATACCACAGTTAGCAGGGTAAAGACTGGCTTCTTGCAAATGTAGTAAATCATTGCCTGAAGAATTTATAAAACTACAAATCATCAACATTTTTAAGCAGCATTCCAAAGCAGCATGAAACAAAGTACTAGTATGTGAAAATTTATTTACCTGCAGTATTTATAATCAGTCTATAATTACATTTATAGTGGTGTGGAATTGAGTAACCTTAGTAATATGATTATGGAATCACTCGGTATCTGCAAATGTTATTGTCCTCCAGTGATCATAAACTCAGCATCAGACTGTCCTCAGCCAGTAGCCAATAAAAATGAGTCACAAACATCTGTTTTTCAGAACATAACACTGAACTCTCCACAGCTCTGTTTGTGAATGATTCTCTCCTGATCGAC
This sequence comes from Etheostoma spectabile, assembly GCF_008692095.1. Classification (NCBI taxonomy): domain Eukaryota; kingdom Metazoa; phylum Chordata; class Actinopteri; order Perciformes; family Percidae; genus Etheostoma; species Etheostoma spectabile. Next base: position 744,826 of record NW_022605583.1, on the reverse strand, counting down.
GCACTGTTTGTTTTCTGTTTGCATGTTTGTCTGTTTGTCTAACCCCTATCTAAGGAAACGTGGTACTGGGACAGCAGTAATGTGACGGATATGATCATGAGCGGCGTGAGGTGCGTGGGAAACGAGATGTCCCTGAGTCAGTGCCAGCATCACAAAACTGTCAACTGCCAGAAGGCGGCAGCAAAGTTTGCAGCAGGAGTCATCTGCTCTGACAGTGAGTGACAGAAACAATACTTAATAATACTTACAATCTTCATAGACATCTTGTTGACCTGTTGAAACTCCAAAGACATAAAGAATCACAAAAGAGAACAGAAAAAAACAAGATCTGTTTATGCAGGAAGTTCTTCATCTTTTTCCTTGTTTTTACAACTTCCTGTTTTAAGGCTGTGACACACCAAAGCAACGGCAACTTGAGCGTACATTCTGCATGTGCGTGAATGTGTATGAATGTTTATCTGATGAGCAGGTGGCACCTTGTACGGATGCCCCGGCCACAGTGTATGAATGTGTGTGAATGGTGAATGTTTCCTGTAGATGT
>NW_022605583.1:741569-744275 GCF_008692095.1 Etheostoma spectabile | reverse complement strand
GCGCTTTGAGCAGTTGTTAAGACTGGAAAAGCGCTATATAAATACAGCACATTTACATAACAGCAGGCGGCGCTAATCTGTATTGTCGTCCAAAAACTGAAAAACGGCAGCTGATTGGACGAATGCGTCACGTGGGTCTGGCTTCTCCAGAATTTTAAAGCCAGACCATAATGGCAACTTGTTTTGTATACAATCTCATATTTTATGAAAATAGTTCACCGAAACTTGTTTCTGAATCTGTATTCATTTCAGATCAATAAAGGTCAGTTTAAAAGATTTTCATCAGATTTTGAGAGACTCTAGTCTCGCTCATCCCGCTCGTCATTTCCTAGGTTAGCACTCCACCAATCAGATTGGTCATTGAGTCTGAGACTGCCCGCCTTTCAATTTAACATGTCAAATCGGCCCAATTGAAGGCCGGCGGGTCCTCCGACTGACGATGGCACTGAACACACCGAACAGACTCATGTCACCGACCTCGCCAGACTGTCTGACGGCCGATAATCGGGTTGGTGTGTCAGCGCCTTTAGAGGGCGGCTCTGTCTTAAAATTTCCTTCTGCTGAGCTTCCTGCCATTTTTTCTGATAATGTGAGTAATTGTAAGAAGAATTTAGTAAGTAAAATTATGTTTTTAGTCAACATTGTCATCACTGTTGTGAATTAATAATCACCAGTCAAAGCAGTATTGTGATGATAGTGAAAATATGCATTAGTAGGATTTATTACATACTGGCAAGGGGTGGCAGTAGCTCAGTCTGCGGGAAGCTGTTGAGCAAGGCACTGAACCCCCGACTGTTTTGGTCGCCTGTCCAGTGCCCTCACTCTGACATATCTCCAATTGTGCATTGATGTGTACTGAGCATGTGTGTATTTCAGGCCTGTGTGTAATGTGTTCAATAAATTGTATAAAAAGATGTACATGCTTGAGTAAATGTACTCAGTTACATTTCACCACTGCATTATAATATGAGGAATGCAGCTCAAGCCAAATTCTACTTCTACCCGTGTACGCAGCGGCCTCTGACCTGGTCCTAAACGCCCCTCTGGTCCAGCAGACAGTTTACATCGAGGATCGTCCTTTACACATGCTCTACTGTGCTGCCGAGGAGGACTGCCTGTCAAAGTCTGCAGCCAAGGCCAACTGGCCCTACGGACACCGACGCCTGCTGCGCTTCTCCTCCCAGATCCACAACATCGGCCGGGCGGACTTCAAGCCGAAGGCTGGGCGGCACTCCTGGGTCTGGCATGCCTGCCATGGGTACTATTATCTCCATTAACATAGTTTGTGGAGGACAGCTCTGTTCAAATGGACAGCCTCATCCTAATAACAGCAGCCTTGGGTTTAAATGATGCGGTGAAACAATCTTATTGGTTCTCAGTGGGGAAAATATTAAATTTCCGCCAATGCAGTAACATTATTTCGTCATAAATCTTTAGTCTTCTTTTAATCTTTTGGGGGTGGCAGTAGCTCAGTCCGTAGGGGGTTGGGTTGGGAACCGGAGGGTCACTGGGTCAAGTCCCCCGTATGGACCAAAAGTACGGAGTGTGGATTGGTGGCTGGAGAGATGCCACTTCACCCCCTGGGCACTGCCAGGTGCTGTTGAGCAAGGCACCGTACCCCCCCCCACCCGCTCAGGGCGCTGGTTCGGCTGGCAGCCCACTCACTCTGACATCTCTCCATTAGTGCATGTACAGATCCTGAGCGTGTGTGTGTGTAGTTCAAGACTGTGTGTAAAACTAACCAAGTGTGGACACAGAGTGTAAATTGTAATTTCCCCATAGGGGATCAATAAACAGATTAAAATTAAAAAAAATAAAAATAAAATTAGTCTAATATATTCAGTCCTAAGCGTGGCCCCAAAACTCCCCTACATTTGTGTTCATAGCGTGGTAATAGTGGAAGAGAAATTCTGTTCATACTTCAGCTTTGCTAACTTGAAATTAAACAGCGTTTACAAAATGTGTGAGATTAAAATGCCCGCAGCAGAGATTCATCAAGTGTTAAGAGCTCACTTAACTCTTTTAGTCCAAGATGCTACATTATATCCACATTTTCTTATTAAATTCTTCCATTCTACTTTCATGTTTCCTGACTTTGCACTTTTTACTTTTTCTCTTGCACAAAAACACTAAAGCCAAATTTCTTCAATGTGAAAACCTACTTTGCAATAAACCGGATTCTCTTTAAAACCATCATCCCGTAATAGTATCACAGTATAAAAGTACTAAAGTATTAACTAGTAGTGCCTATACCTTGTGAATTGTTCCACTATCTATCATTGTAGAAATTGATTTTCTGTCTTTGTAACAAAATCCAACCCCTCACTGAAACACCTTGCCCCCTAAGGCATGAAGAACATTATAGATTTTAAAAACATATGACAATATTTCAGGAAAAATCAGGTCTCTACCCAACATCATGTTTCATTCAGAAATACACTACCGGTCAAACATTTGGGGTCTCTTAAAGATTTCCATTGCTCTCCATTGTAGACAGAATACCAGCTGGGATCAGTTGCATTGTTTTTTAACCGGGGCAGCAGTTTCAGATTACGTTATGTGCTTGCATAATTGCAAAAGGGTTCTCTAATGTTTTCTAGTTAGTTTTTAAAATGAAATCAGTAAATAGATAGTAGATTAGGAAACAGCATGTGCGTTTGGAACATTGGATGAATGTTTGCTGATAATGGGTAATGTAGATATTGC
>NW_022605583.1:740013-741559 GCF_008692095.1 Etheostoma spectabile | reverse complement strand
ATCAGCCCCCCACTCAGATCAGCTGGTGTTCTGTCAATAATGGAGTGGTTTGGAAATTTGTAAGTGACCCCAAACTTTTGCCCGGTAGTGTACATCAGATCGCTAAAGTAAAATCATAATTTCATGGCATAAACACATTGGTTTTGAATGGTGTGGAATAAAAAAAATGCCAGTTCTCAAAGGAGATACCAATGGATCATTTTTTAATTTATAACATGTTCTCTGTATTATACAGCCACTACCACAGCATGAATATTTTCACCCACTATGATCTGATGAACGCCAATGGTACCAAAGTGGCCGAGGGACACAAAGCCAGCTTCTGTCTGGAGGACACAGACTGTCAAGAGGGTGAGTGTGATGCTTCAGATTAGAGTCCCAGCACAGCGGCTGTTTTCATGTGTTGAAGAAAGGAAGAAGGACAGAAAGTATGAGTGAGCGCAGTACGTCCCACTTTAGGACACTATCTGAGCTGTCCCACTTATTTAAACAAGTGATAACAACATAGATACAGGTTGGATTTTCTGCCGGCTTCGGGGTTTTGAGGGCGTGTATGTTGGCAACTTGTGAGTAAATCAAATTACATGTTTAGAGCAGAACCACCCTTTTATAAATACCCAAATTACTGTAAATATCACTGAACCAAAGTATGTAAATATTCTTATTCAGTCTGTTTTTATGGATCCACTTATGCATCTTAAAGTAAATTAATCTTTTTGACACTCAGGAGTTTCTAAGCGGTACGAGTGTGCCAACTTTGGCGATCAGGGCATCACTGTGGGCTGCTGGGATTTGTACCGTCACGACATTGACTGCCAGTGGATCGACATCACAGACGTCAAACCAGGAAACTACATTTTGCAGGTGAGCACGTGCAGCTTAATTTGACCAACACAAAGAAAATACTGTGTGGTTTCTTAGTGCTAAAAACATATACAGCTGTGTGGATATAACCCCATAACCAACACAGCAACGTCTGCTGACTAGTAGATACAATATAGCCACATTATTTCAAACTGCAAATCTGACTATTGTAATCAAATGATCACTTATATTTGACCTCTGCTGTTAAAAAGTTCTCCTATCTCTCGGTTCTCATTCCCCCTCTCCCAATGTTTTATTGATTATGAATATTTGGATAACAATAGAGCTGAAAGATGATGATATAAATGGATATATGCCGCAATTTCCAAAACCAGTCCAAATAGAACCAGATTCCCTCTTTTTTGTAATATGAGTTATTAGTTGGGGGATTCGAAAAGGTCAGAAAACAAAAACATCATATCATTTTAGAAATATGTATTCACAATGTATTCAACAATAACACCTGTACAAACAATGTGCATATGATAATGAGCATAGATATGTAATATGATATATTAGATATGTAAACAGTCAACACAAGACGCAGCAGTGAGTGCAGAATGTGTTGACGTGATCCAGGAGAAAAACCTCGACAGCAACAGACTAAAGAAGACATACTGGACATGAACAGTAAAGGGATGAACTTTTTGAAGTCAGTCGACTCACACAGTTGTGTAGACAT
>NW_022605583.1:739658-740003 GCF_008692095.1 Etheostoma spectabile | reverse complement strand
ATCCACATATTAACCCACGTTCCCCCTGCTTTTGGTGTTCCAGCGTACTAACCATAGACTGTATTAAAATTAACAGTCTATGGTTCTAACCAGCTATGGGGTCACCAGTGAAAGCAGCCTGTAGTGTTCTCTGTCCTGCTGTTGTCTCCGTCATGCTGCTGGCCCTGTCTCCATACATCCCTGCCCGGCGAGGGCCACGGTCTATGTTGTTCGTTGTGTTCAATTTGACAGGGAATGTCTGAATTTCTGGGTTCCCAGTCGGAAACTGTACACGTCTACGGGAAATGTCATGGTCGGGAAGATATATAACGTTATCTGCTTTATGAAAGACATTGACAAAGACAA
>NW_022605583.1:735277-739648 GCF_008692095.1 Etheostoma spectabile | reverse complement strand
CATTTACTCGATAATTTTAACCAAACCAAACACATTTTCTTTTGGCACTTATAGCACATTGCTCATCACCACAAGCCTGTAAACAAAGAGGCTTCAATAGAGAGAAGGGAGAGCCTTGCAGCACTTGGGACCACTTTAAAACGTATTTTATACAGTCTATGTTGAATCAAATTTATTTAAAAATTACATCGTGAACAGGGTGAATGGAGATTGCGATTTTATAACAGTTAATCACGCAGGCCCGATCTGTGCCAAACAAAGATGTTTTCTGTAGTCTGTAGTCTGTAGGGTAGGATTTGTAGGCCGGGACGTCTCTGCAGCACCACAATACTTCATTCAGAACTCATATTTTGCCTTTAACAAACATGGCGCCCATGTACAATTTGAATATTGCACTAGTCCATATTGCAATTTCGATACAATTGCGATTAATAATGCAGCCATACTATCCTGTTATAAAAATGTTAATTTTATGTTCCTCACCTCTTCAGATTGTTATCAATCCAAATAACGAAGTGGCTGAAAGCGACTTCACCAACAACGCCATGAAATGCAACTGCAAATATGACGGGCATCGAATCTGGCTCCATAACTGCCACATTGGTAAGCAGTCAGTAAAGCTACCAGATGTTTATGCCAAATCTAGCTCTTATATTTCAACTTTTTTGACTGCTTTGTTCATTGTTTTGAATGCCCACAGGTGATGCGTTCAGCGAGGAGGCAGAGAGGAGGTTTGAGAAATACCCCGGGCAGCTGAATAACCAGATTCCTTAAGCAACAATCATTTCACAACAAATAGAAGACCTAGAGTCAGGTGTTGAATGAATAAAAACACACCTCACTAGCTCAAAAAGTAAGACATAAACCTTTTTTGTTTTCAGGTGGTCAAAATGGAGTCCCTTACATATTATTTGGAATTATGGAAGGAGCCAACAGTATTTTCTTGTGTTGTATATTATACTTGAATATTCAAGTGCTAATGTTTTTTTCTTGATTTTTTTTTATTACAAAATAACTATTACTATTGATGAATGTTCTGAGGTATATTTTTTACTTGGAGAAGCATGATAAGAACTATCTGAGGTGTTGGCATTAGCTATAACACAGTTAAAAACTACAAACTGAGGCATGAACTCTAACTAAGTCTTACTGGTCTTCATAGTGGGTATTATGGACAGAAGACATAGACTGTCCCATTTCCAAAAACCTGAAGGTGCTTAGAGCAAAACATTAAATATTACCGTACCTGGATACATTTCTCTGGATTAAAGGTTTTATATCAAATACTGTTCAGTTTTCTGCCATCTTGTTCAGAAATAGTTTTGGTTCCAGTTACAGTATTTTGTGGATGTATTTATTGCTTATATCAAAGTGCTCAAGAACAACATTTAGTTTGAATTGCTTTGGATCCAGTTCAAAGGCAAGTTTAGCTTGTATGTCTTATTAATACTCATTTAGGGTCAGTACAGTAGATGTGCAATTACCCTCAAGAATGTCTATTTATGCTGATGTAATCATACCCGCTGCATCGTATCAAAAGGAGAGGAATAATAATGATGTTGCATCTACGAGACTTCAATTAGAAACAGTGTTCAGTCAGATTTTTTATATTGGTGTCACAGTCTGAGACCATTTTGAAAAAAAGAAACTGTAAATTAGACACCATCCCTGAGTTCTAATACTCCTACTTCCATACGTTTTAGTTTGCCAAAAAAGATATGGTATGTCCTAATACATAGAATGTCAAACGCAGTATGCCAAAAATACCAGGAAGTCCAACTGCATCCGGTCCCATTTTGCAGTATGCAAGCCAGCAGCTGTTCTGGCTGATCTGACCCCTAATCCTTTGCACAGCGTATATATCAAGCGGGTCAAGGTGCAACGTTATGAAGTAGTATGTCCCAGTTTTATGCACACTGCATGCAACAGTACATCCTTTGTAAGGGCAACAGCAGTACGTAATAAAATTACAAAGACTGATGGTATTTTGAACTCTAGTCATCTTGCGATGGGATCACACCAGCTGCAACGCCGAATCTGGCCAGGAGCATAAAGTGGAAGGGCCCCTAACCTACCGCTTACCTCCCTACTTCTGGGCCCCTTGCTCAGACCACACCCGTTTTCAAAGTCAGCAACTCTCATCACCTGTAAAGTTTTCTGAAAGCATCTTGCACGGTTGCAACGCTATCGCTGTGACAAACTCTGACCGCAGACATATAAACACCTGGCAAAGTACACAAAACTGCATCGTTGGTAGTTTTCGCTATAGTAGGCGTCTCCAGGACCACATTTTACCATGACAACGACACACAGACTTACAAGGTTAAAACAAAACCAGCATCACTGTTGCGGCTTAGACAGTTTTCAAGTTGCTCTTGCTCAGTTTTGGAGGCTGAGTAAGTGCACTGGAGAAAATGGATTCTAAGTTTTGTTAAGTAAAAAAAAAAAAAGGATCTCCCTTTTTTTATTCTATTCTGTTAAAAACAAGATCCAGATTAATTCAGTGAACATTAATTTATTTTACATACATCACATATCCTGTTAAGACAGTAATGATAAAAGAAAATGTTAGGGTAACATACAGCACTGAAATCAGGAATAAACAAAGGCGGGTAATGAAGCTTTCCATCAACAGTCACTTCAATCTACTAATTATCTGCTAATGATATTTCTTGGTGTTCTCATGCTTAATGTTTTCTGTGTTTAGTTGAAGAATATCTGCTTCCAACTCGGATCCCAGTCCTGAATGATGTTCATTTGTCTTTCTTCATTTTCTGAGACACATAACCGGTCCCTCTGCTGTTTTACTGCAGCATTGTCTGTTTAACAACTCTCCCTTCTTTGTCGATGGCAAAGTTGTAATTCTTTGGATTGTCCAGAGCTTCTTCTATACGCTGATCCAAGTTCTCCAATGTGATGAAATTCTTTGCCTCCTCCTGTGAGAGATTGAAAGTAAAAGCTCACATTTGTAAGATCATTTAGTTTAGGAATACAACCAGGAAGCTATGTTGATGCATGCTTTCAAATTTCCACTTTTTTGTAAAATAATTTTTAATATAAAATATCCACTTCAGTTTGGAGGGAGCAAAACAGAAAGAAGAAAAACAAAGAATGAGAGAAAAAAAAAAATCATACCTGCAATTTTAAAATTTCCCTTTCTTTTTCTTTGATAGATTCCTGCTGCTCTTGTTCACGCTGAACAGCAGCTTCTACCTGCTTGCGCTCAGCTTCCTCCTTTTCTTTCTGGACCCTCAAAATCCTGAAAGATAGAGGCGAAAGGGAGCTTTTACTTTTGGAAATAGCACAAAATCATTTTTTTAAGCACACAGATAGAAAAATAGACACGGTTGATCGTATCTTTGAATTATTATTTTTTTTTTATTACTCATGTTGTAATTTTGAGTTTGTTTTCACCGGAGTTTGAGCATGCGGAGGTTCTCCTGGTTGTTAAAGGCCATGAGGGCGCGATGCTCCTCCGCCTCCTGCCTCGCCCTCTCCTCCGCCAGGGAGCCCGTCTCCTCCTCGTACTTCTTCCGAAGAACCTCCTCCTTAAACTCCAGCCTGACAAACACAGAGGAGAGAACCACGTCAATCCAAAAATCTTCCTGCAGAATCAGTAGACATTTGTAGTTTATAGAAGGGCGTGACTACAATTCCCAATATTTAAAAAAATAAACCAGTTGCAATGTTAAAATATGCATGTGGTGTCAAAATTGATAGTACCAACTTCAAGCACACAATATGTCACAACTCTGACAACATGATGCATGACTGTCAGGAATAAGGAATAATGAGCATCATAAATTCCTAGACCCTAAGTTGAAATATTTAAACTGCTTGTCTTGATGGACCAACAGTCTAAAAGCCAAATACTTTCACTTTACTCTCCAATGTTTCACATTTGAAAAGCTAAAAAAAGTGAAATCTGAATTTTTGCTTAATATCACAATTAGTGGATTACCAAAATTGTTGCATATTAATTTTCTGTAAATTGACTCATCAGTTATTTGGTAAATCATGCTGTTCAATTTAATGGAAACTAAATTGATTGTTTAAGTACTTTGCAGAGTATGTTATGTATAAAATGTCTGCAGATTATCACTGTTACAATTTCAACCATACTTGGGACTATCAATTGTCTCTCTCTCTCTCTGTTGGACTGATTAAAATAATATACTTATATATTACAATATACTATATAGCACTATACAATGCTATTAATCGCACTGCTGCCACTTTTCTCCTTTGTGTCTTTAATTGCTCATGTATGGTTTCTATGGTTTCTATTTTTTGTTTTACTTTCTCTATTTATCTGTACTTTGTGTGTGTGTGTGTGTGTGTGTGTGTGTGTGTGTGTGTGTGTGTGTGTGT
>NW_022605583.1:729217-735258 GCF_008692095.1 Etheostoma spectabile | reverse complement strand
TATATATATATATATATATATATATATATATATATATATATATATACATATATAAAAATATGTGTGCTGTGTGTGTGTGTTGCTGCTAAACCCAAATTTCTTTATCAAAATCTACATTTTTACACTGTTGATTCAAATTAGGGGGTGCAAATTTAAAGTTTTTTTCAGATTCCTTATAGATAATACCAACTTGGACAGAGCACACATTTGGAATGCAAATATTGACACATTTATTGTATGGAGGTTGAGGGTAAAACAAATGTTATTTTGACAATAAATAAATGTTGAAAGTTTGGTAAACAATTTCCAGCACAGCAGGGGACACAGATTTGGTCACCTGGTGACCTGTTAACGTCCGCGACATGTCAGTTACTATACTAACAGTGGGGATTTAACGTACCGAAGCGCACTCATCATCATCTGGTACTCCGTGTATCTCTCCTTGAGGACGACCATCTCCACCGGGTCGACCGGGGGAGGAACTTTTATTCGCCCCTCTTTAGACTTGGCCACCGGGTCTGTGCGGGACTTTCTTCCCCGGACAGCCTCCACGAGCACGGCGCTCCTGGGTGCGAGGAGCCGGGCCACCTGGATGCTCCTCCCGCCGATTACCTGGAACATGGCAGCGTCGAAATGTGGCTACAGGTGAAGACTATTACTCGCTCTGTGAAACCGTTAATCAAAGCATTTGAAAGTTAACATTGAGATAGACATGGTACATGTTATCGACAGAAGGTGGCAGCCATGTTGGCGTCCTTTGACCGAAGGAAGTAGTTTGCAACGTAACGTAGCTAGCTAGCTAGACGTTGTCTAGCCTCTACCGCCATCTGTAGGTAGGTTGCAGAAAATGTTTATGCCTCTAACACATCCACATGGTCTGCGCTCATTAGGGATACAAGCATATATAAATTTATTTAACTGTATATGGCTACAACTGAGTTTTTCTACACCGGTGTTAGTGTAATAAAACGTCGAGTCAATGAACTACTATAGTGGCAGATAGCTAGCTCCGAAGCTAAGTAGCTAGTTAGCTTAATTAGCTCAACAATTGTCCAGCTGCCAGGTACACAATAAACGGTTACTCTGCCATGTGCATTTATAGGAACATAAGTAATAGTATACAAGTATAAACCATTGTTATGTACCAAAATCATTTCAGCAGAAGCAGAAAGGCCCATTTCATATTATATTGGACTATAATTACTGACCTACGTCACATCACTTAAATGTTGCAGAGAAAGGTGGGGCTAATTAGTTTACTGCTGGTTACCTTGTGGACCAATACAGATTTACCTTATCTTTACCTATATACCTTATCATTATTTTGTATTATTAATTTAAATTTGTAAGTTTTAATTAACTAAAGCTATATGAATAAATGTAGTGGATTGGAGTGGATTTCCATCTAAAGTGTAGTGAAGTAAAAGCATAAAGTAGCTTAAAATGGAAATACTCAATACTCCGATACCTCAAAATCGTTACTCAAGTACAGTTGGCTATTTGAGTAGGCCTAAATGTAAATCATATGAAAATCCAATTTGAAAGATTTTTATAACCCTCATGTTGTCTTTGGGCCAGATTGAGCCATTTTCAGGTAATTGTTTTTTTTTTTCACAAAAAATGGGCCGTCAAAATAAGTGCCGAAAATGTCAACATTAAAATTATCAATAAACTTTTGGAACTTTGAAACTTTTGACATAAATGTGTGAAAAAGCCATAATAATGTTGAAAAACATTTTTTTTCATGGTTGACGGGAAGACAACACAAGGATTAAGTAAGTTTCTTTCTTCTAACAAAGTTCAGTTATGAGAGTACTTCTAATTACTTAAAACTTGTGATAAATCCAAGTTAGTGACTTAAATATGACATATTTGATGTCCTCAACAGCAGAGACCAATTGACTGTTGAAAACACTTAATGTTTTATATGCTGAGCCATTGTTTCACACTCACAATATACAGTAACAAAAATGTGAAAACTGCATTTTATTGTGTGTTTCTTCAGGGTTCAGTGGGATGCCAGGTGGCAGCCTGGTGACTGATGATCCCGCTGAGACAAGGCACCAACACATTACAGCTACGGTCAGGATGCCAGGAACACGGAACGATGGGAAATGGTGCAGCGCTGTTCATCGTGACATTGAGAACTGTAAGTAGGGAGAAGGTTTAGCAGGGTGAAAGACGTGTTTTGCCATTGTTATACAGTTTTAATCGAAACTCGGACAACTTACAAATGAAGAATCACACATGGAAAATATTCACCATTCTCAGCAGCGTGAGATTCAGCCTGCCAAGTCACTGATGGAATGTCCCTTTAGCTTTTCACTATTAACCATTACTATATCAATTTCTATATATTCACTGCAACTTAGAGGTGCCTCATCTTTGAAATTGGATTTTGTTTTAGAATACATTAGTTAACATTTTGCAGTTGTTTGTAGATCATCACTGATGCGGTAAAAATCTGGGCCATTATAACTGAAATATTCACCTTATTTGGATATGCAATAAGTCTTTTCTGATTGCTCTATAACTAGACAAAACATAGACAAATCATTCTGTTGTGCATGAAAGCTAAAATGGAGACACAACGTCAAAATGAGCTCTTCTCTTCAACCTGTTGTAATGTCCTAAACATCCTAAAAAAGTGTCAAATGAAAACCGGAGATGTGAATTGATTTGCAGGTCAGTTAAATGTTTATTCAGCTTGTTGCCGGCCGTTACAGGTACACCGAGCTTGATGGTGCAAACATTTTAGTTTCACAGATATAAAGCACCATTTAGATCTAACATCAGCAGACAAACAACAAGGAGCTCCTGCACTTCTCTTTCAGTTTAATCGTTTAGCTTTGAATGAACTCACAGAGAAAAGAAAAAAAAATCTAATGCAGATAAGCTGTGAGACACACTGCATGGATATATACGGAGAAGCCAGTAACGGTTAGTCTTCCACAGCATTTACATGTCCAGACGCTTATGCAAGAAAAGACACAGTCGAATTAGAAATTAGAAATTTAAATTACCGGCAAAATAGAAGAGACCCAAACTCCCTCAGGTTTTTAAACCAACTCAACTTGTAGTATTTGTGTGAGTATACAGTGTAAATGCAGAGGAAGAATAACTAAAAAGACTACAATGAGTCTTTAATATAGTGAAAAGAATTCTTTTAAGGTTACTGTTTCACTGACTACTGGAGAGCCAGGGGTGCAGGACAATGCATGATCGATTTGTAGAGTTCCCGGTCAATAATGCTGCAGGTTTCTTGCATCAGTTCAAACACAGATAAAGTCCAAGCATCAAGAGATGAATGGGGTATTTGTCCTCCTTCACAAACAATTGGTCAAATGTTTGCACAACGAGGGTTCAGAAGAGTCAAATAGGAACTCTGCTGCTTGGACCTTAACGTGTGTGACAGAGAGGAACTCAGCCAAAACAACACTGCTGTCTGACTTAGCTATGCAACTAATGCAGTGCTGCCACTCTATCTCCTGTGGTGTTGTGTGGTGTCAGAACGTGTGTAGAAGAAGGGGGACTTCTGGTGGACCTCTTGCTTTTCACAAGGGCGCATCTGTCTTGAGAAGGATGAGCTTTGGATTGTGATTTGGGAGAAGTAATGGAATATTTGGGGGGGGATAACAGAGGTGATATTGTTAAAGAAATGAGAGAGAGAGGGAGGGAGAAAGGAAGGAAGGGAGTGAGAGAGAGAGAGAGAGAGAGGGGTGATGTTCAGGGCAGGGCAGGAAAGAAGGGGAATGAAGTATCCTGGTGGATGCCAGGCTGGTGGCATTTAGGTTTTAGTTAAGAATGGCAAGGGAAGGATAAGCCAGACGGATCTCTTCTCCCTCCAGGAGTTTCCTAAAAGGAAGAGAAAACCCATTATGTTTCAGCTTACTGTGCATTTGTTTTGTGTTTATTTACGGAAAAAGTGTGATACATTAATTGTATGTTTGTCATTTCGGTCAGGTGAGATTAAAAAACAAGGTATTTTTTAAAAGACATATAGTCATACATATTTGTTTAAGATGAACTAAATGTCCAGGATTAGTGGGGACAAAGGCCAGATCTCACCTGTACGCAGCTATTTCAATGTCCAGCGCCATCTTCACATTGAGAAGGTCTTGGTAATCTCTCAGGTAGCGCGCCATCTCCTGCTTGGCGTCGGTGATATCCCGCTCCAGCTCACTTATCCTCATCTATGAATGCAAGTAAACAGTCATTCATTATCAAATATCACAGTTAGTGATGCTAGACACAAGGAGGTATACAACCTTTGGCACATATTTTATTTTAGTTTGGTTTTGCTTGATGAGATTTACTTAAAAAAATAATTGGAAATGGTTTTACAGTGGTAACATACCGTCTAACATTTAAATCCCTGATGGTTTTTTTTAGAGTGTGTAGCTACGCTGTGCTCTCTCACTTCATTCAGATCAACCTTGCAGATTTTTACCTATGCCGAGAGTCTGCCATCATTTCCTGCTGAGCACTAACGTGTGGGGAGGGTGTAGCTGCTGCAGAGTATATAGTTACATCTTGTCGCAAAAAGAAGCTTCTTCCTGCTGTTTCTCTACTTTCTGCACATAGAGTGCTGTCTTTGACTCTGATTGATGTATACTACTATTATTCTTTCTTATCTCTGTGTCCAACCTTGAGGACTCTTAATGTGCATCATCTTTCTGTCTTTACCTGCCCCTTTTCCCTGTGGGTAAAGACGATTGCTTCTATCAGAGAACACCTCTCATGTCATATCCAAGCACAAATGGGCAGATAATCAGACCAGGAACCACATGCTGGTTCACATTCCCCTACTGGGTGAATATTCATGCGGATCAGGATCCAAATATCCCTCATTCACCTGGTACTTTGCCACCTCTTTGTCCTGCATTTCCTCCAGATCCTTCAGCTGCTTGTTCAGGGAGTCAATGACGTTCCGGAGAGATTCAATCTCAGAGGAGCGGGACTGAAGCAGTCTCCGGTACTCCATGGTCTCCTCCCGGATGGCGTGCACGGCCTCGTTATTTTTGCTGGCCATCTCCGCCACACTTGCAAACTTGCCCTTGTACCAGTCTTCGGCGGTTTGCATGTTCTTGTTTGCCAGCCGCTCGTACTGTGCCCTGATGTCCCGCAGGGCCGTGGAGAGGTCAGGACGGGACACCTCCACGTCCACACTGATGTTGGCCACCTGCAGCTGGGCCTGCAGCTCCGCTTGCTCCTCTGCAAAGACTTTCTTCAGGAACACCATCTCATCACAGAGAGAGACCACGGTGGCCTCGGTGTCACAGTTGGAGAGCAAGGCAGCGCTGGCCTTCTCCCTGGCCCTCTGCAGGGCCTCCTCAGCATCTACGCGCCGCCCCGCCTCCTCCTCAAAGCGTTCCTTCATCTGCTCATACACGTCATGCAGGTAGTCTCTTTCTGCCTCCATCCGCATCTTCTCGCCGTTCTCCAAGTCAATCATGGCCCTCAGACTCCGCGACTGCCCCTCATAGAGGGTCTGCAGAGCGGACGGCTCACTCTGCCGCCTCCTCAGCGTCTCCAGCTCGGCCAGCAGGGCCCGGTTCTGCAGCTCCAGGTGCCTCACCTTCTCGATGTAGGTGGCAAAGCGGTCGTTCAGGTCCACCAGCTGCTCCTTCTCCTGGGAGCGCACGCCCAGCAGCTCTGTGTTGAGGGAGCTGGCCTGAGCCAGGTCCATCCGCTCAGACCGGTCTGGCAGGGAAGAAGAGGCCAGCCTCTGGATCCTCTTCCCAGACGGAGGAGCTCGAGGAGAAGAGTAGAGGGAGGAAGACATCGAGGATTTGGTGGTGGTTTGGGAGCCTCTGTAGCTGTCCCAAGGGCGGCGGTAGGAGAAGAAGGTGTCGTAGCTCATGATGAATTTTTAGTTGTGGATTTTTTTTTTGTTTAAGAAAAAGGATTTTTTTAGTTTCAGAAGGTTTTTTTTTTATGTCCCCCTTGTTCTGCACACCATCGGTGATGATGAGTGGGCGTTTTGCACTGCACCAGCTCAGTGATGCTGCAGATCCCTGGCTTTTATAGAGTGAGGCTGC
>NW_022605583.1:727030-729207 GCF_008692095.1 Etheostoma spectabile | reverse complement strand
CAGAGAAACATCAGTGCTGTCAGCATCCACCAGGCCAATAGCAGACTGCTGCAGTGAGAAGAGAGGAGGTTGGTTTTCAGACTCACTCTCAGCCCCAGCAGGCAGGGTGGACGTGGTAGAGCAGGTTCTCTTTTAATCTGCCCTAAAGATAGCCTCGCAATCAGTTCCTCTCATTACTCTATACCTTTCTGGAGGCACATTACACTCAACTTTATTCCTTTTCATCTCACAAGCAATGAACACATCCACATTAAAACTGGGGCAGACCTTGTGAAAATGCCTTGAAACAAAGTCTTAAGTATTAAGTATCAAAGTATTTAAAGAAAGCAAATACATAATGCTTAAAGGGGCGTATGCTTTAACAGACAGACACTTAAGGGTTCATGTTATTGAATAACAATAAATTAATTACCAAACAGATTGCCCACTGCTTTATCTGAATGATGATATTGATGAATAATCCCACATTAGCCAACATGCACAGATATCAAGAATCTTTCTTGCTAATTAAACATTAAACAGATGGCTGGTGCTTTGTTTTGTTGCTTTATACTTTACATATATTTAAAAAAAAACTAATATTTTCTTCTTATGCACTTTTCTTTTTCATCACCTCCTCTCTCCATTGCTTCCTGTATTGCTATGAATGTCCTTTATAAGATAGACACCCCGTCGCCATGCACTATATACTGCTATTGTTCCCAGATTATCTTGAGATTAATCTGAATGATCCCTTTAGATTACAAATTGATGAGTCACTGATGTCCTGGCCTGATGTGTGTGGGAGACACCACCGAGGAAGAATCTATATGTGCTGACACAGGGAAACACTCATCCTGTTTGACACCCATGATGACTCAGAGGGTGCCTTTAAATCCCCCGTAGTATTTGTTTGAAAAAAGAAGCTGATGTTCTTATACAGGAATCAATTAAGATCTCTGTACAAGGACCCATTTTTGGTGGCACACATTTTCAGACTGATGACAGTTGTGAGACAGTCTCTTTTAAAAAAACAGTAAAGGGAAAATATTTTTTTAGCACAAAATTAACATAATTAATCAGCAGTGTTGATTTGGTAGTATTATCTTTTCATTATGTGCGTCATTATTATTTTATTAGTCTCATTAACTCTGAGCATGACTACACAGGGACTACATCAAAAGAACCACCCTGATAAACGCAAGAAAGCCTTAAAACGTTGGTGGGGGAATAAAGCCCCACGCTTTATTCGATTTGATAGAAGAGGAGTCTTGGGAAGAATACCTTCCTCTGGAGTTCTACCACACAGCTGCCAAGCCTAAAAAGCAAATAATAAAGCAATATTATTATGCCAGTAGGTGACACCATTTAGCCAGACAATATCCTCCATCAGTTTTTGTTCCCAAACTGAAATCTTAATACCTGCCAAAGTAAAGCCATCTGATCCAATTAGTTTGATTATTGCACAAATGGTGACATTATTGTGTCAGTTACTTCCAAAGGCTTTTGTAGAGGGAGGTGCTCTAAAGTCCATTTATGTTGTTGCAGTTCTTGCTAAAAGAGGTCAATTGATTGCTCAACATTTAAAGGGACAGTTCACCAAAAAAGACAATCAAAAATGATTCTCTCCACCTTAACTGTAGTTCATAAATGCATCTATTTTATAGTTGATTTGTACATTTGAACATGTATACGGGGTGTCCAGCTCCAGCCCCTGGTTAGTGGTAGCTGGAGTAGTACACTGGTTTTTTTACTCAACTGCAGATAAACCTAATGGCATTTGCTCTGTAGTGCTCATAGCACCAAAAAAGAGTTACAGCCAGATATTATTTCCAAAGGCGTTTATAACTTGAATATAACTTGTAGGATTAAAAGGCAGCTTAAAGCTACGTGCACTCAGGGTTACAGAACAGTGTTGTCTGTCAGAAGGCCCAGTAGATCTATGACGTCATGTCCAGACATGCACCGCCGGACTATTGATGGGTTAAAACATCATTTAACATGAGTACTGGGCTTCCGTAAAAACACTCATCTTATTTTTGGCCCATTTTACTGTGTATTGTTAGCTGTCGTAGTGGGGGATAAGGTCTATTTAAACTGTTGCAGTTCTTAGTAGCTGCCAGTACAGGTCAATGAAACGCATTGATTCCTTTACATTCGAAATGGACAGCTCACCAAAAAACACAATAAAGTCGCCC
>NW_022605583.1:701708-727020 GCF_008692095.1 Etheostoma spectabile | reverse complement strand
TTTTAGCAGGAGTGTTCCTTAGTATTTTAGCTATCAGCTGATTTTTTGTGCCCACAGCACCAAAGCAGATGGCTCTCAACACCACTTAGCGGCAGTGCTTCACTCCAAATGTGACACGGTTACTCACAGGAATCCACAGATCTCATTTTGAAAAGTTTCATCTAGAGCTTTTGTTACACATTTAACGATATAAGCCCACCAGCTGTTTTTATCTGCACAGAAAGAAGAATCTCTCCCCAATAAGACCTTTGAATACTCATAAATACCATTTAAAATATAGAAAGGAAAATCTTTTACTGTGTTTCTTGTTGGCCTATCTCTTAATACTAAAGTTTTATTTCAAATTTAAAAAGAACTAAATTACAGACCTATCAACAGGCAAACATGCCTGGACTTTAGGGTACAAGGAGCTGTTTTTAATTCCTGGCATTGAAGGATTTCCACAAGTTGTCAGTCCCAGATATGTGGCGTAACACACCTTCTACGTTTAGCATCAGAGCTGACTTTAAAAGAACTTCCTGATTTTCTCTCGCATTGCTAAAACCATTCCATCATGGATTATAAATGGTCTTGGCTCAGTTCTCATTCATTTACACACTCATTCCCTATTGATCCATTTTATTAAATAACCCAGTGCTCATATGGAAGTCCAATGATTGTTATCACTAGGTGGCGTATTTGCATCACATGTCAGTGGGACTATTTCACACAGCCATTCCAGCTGTCTTCAGATGAAAGACATGCTTATTCAGTCATGTGTGACAAAATAATCTTAACTAAAAAAAACACATATATTCAGTCATGTTATTGCAGCAGGTAGGCGAGTGATTGATGGCATATTAAAATCAGTTGCAGTCCCATATAGTCAAAGAAAAATGCAAATTACAAGTTTATTTAGAGTCATGTACAGTGAATATATTTCCCAATGATACATAAGGTAAAAATAAGTACATAAAACATTTCTATTGACAGATAAAAACTTTGGAATGTCAGGCTTTTCATTGCTAAAATTGTTCACCCCTTTGATACATTTACAAGAATTGCAGGAATATATTTCCACGTGAAAAAAAAAAAAATCAATTCAGCGTCTGTATTTTTGAACAATAAACTGAAATTATATAGCTTGGAGCTTCTTGGAGAACATGTAGGTGAACTGCGTGCCAGACCCACTGTTTTACATTCAGTTGAAATCTGCAAAATACTATATCCACATAAAATCACATGAAGAATATAAGACATCCAACATATAAACAATGCAGAAATTACCTTTAGGCTAGGTTTCAATACAAAAGTGTATTCCTTTGGTACAAAACATTTCTCTCAGAAAATAACTGTGCTTGATATAAAGAAGACTATATCTTGCATGGCCTGTCAGACTTCTTCCATCCAGGGCCAATGAACTATGGAACTAAACATTCATCTCATTTCAGGAGTGCTGAATATTCATTTATGTTGGCATCTCAAAAGCCCAGAGCAGCCCCGCTGACATGCACAGGGCTCTTTGCACTGGCACTGTGCTTCTTGAAACCCAGCAACTTCTGATTACAGTATGAAGGTGGTCATTCACAGGTCGATCTGTACAGTACTTTGGTTCATTTTATTTCACCAAGTCCTTAAGAGTGCTGGGGAGGGGTGTAAACTATGTGCCCATAGAGTAACAGGGTGACGAAATACATGACAAGTGAAGCAGACATACAAAAAAATCAATAAAATCTTCTATATCTTTTTTTTTTCTTTTCTTAGAATCTTTCTCTCCAGACTTGTTATGTGCATGAAATGGGGCAAACATGTCTCACATACAATTTACAGTGCAACTCAAACTTCATTCATCTCCTCGCTTAGAAGATTTTCAGCCTTTTCCCCATCGGTCTGCCTCCCTTCGCCACTCTCTGGCTCGCCTGGTCCCGGGAAAGCGGGCAGTACTTGATGGTGTGCGCGTTGTCGCCGTTAGCACTGCAGAGGGGACAGGTGTACGCCCGGAGGATGGGGCACAGGACTCTGCCGTCCGCCGTCTTCAGGATATGGGTCCCGTAAACTTCCTCCGGGGCGCCGTTATTCCGACAGAAGACGCACACCTTCGGTTCCGGCTTGCCCCTCTGAGTCTGTTTGCGCCTTCTGTCCATGGAGAGCAGGTCGAGGCCGGCGAAGCTGCCCCTGTAGGGGGGCGAATCTCGGTCTCCCAGCGGCGAATCACCAGCAAGGTGTTGAAACGGCCTGAGGAGTGAGAGGCGCTCCTTGAGATCATAGATGGAGATCGGCGGGGAGCCAGGGGCCGCGCAGCAGCAGTCCAAGGGTCCGTCGCTGTCCCGGCCGTGCCCAATTACGCAGGAGCAAACTGGGGAATCGTCCTCTAAGCCCAGGGTCGCTTTAAGGGACTCGGTTATAGAGTTGGGGCTGCAGGAAGGGCTGTTGATTTTATTTTTGGCGACAAGTGTCGACAGGCCGAGGTAGTCGTTCCAGAAATTAAAGGTGTTATTATAGGGAGACCGCGCGTCCAGGTAACCGCTGTCTAGGAAATCCATGCTGTCGGAGCTGCAGAGTTTAATGTCCACAGTGGCGAATAGGCGTTCGATGGCGTCAGCATGGATAGTGTATTGAGGTGATCTACTCTCTTCTCTCGCTGGGTCTAGAATGCAGAGCAGTCAACATGTAGGCGCTGATAAATCCCCCAGAATAAAAAAGGGAGGCGTGGTTTGGTTCAAGTTGATTATCTCTCTGGCCCCATAGGAGGGTCCACACAGCAGAGCAGGGAGTTACTGAGCTGAGAAAAAATCTGTTTCCCTCCCAGGATGTGACTGTTATCATAGAAAGAGTCTCTTTGTGTTGCAAGATAACTAGTTATCCTGTTGGTTGAGACAAACTGATTTTTTTTCTTCTTCTCAGAAGCATGTATTAGGTTGTTTTGATCTTGTGTTGGTGGTTTTTAAGAGAGAACTAAAAGAAAATATATTTTGCTTGACACCTGTGCTGTTGTTAGGTGGTTTCCCACTGTTGAATTTAACCCATAGCTGCCTTTGTGCGATATTGACACACATTTTGTCAGTGAGATTTGTGTTTTTTTTAATGTGTACTTAGAAAACAACTATTATTCAATTTACAGCCAGGTCATAAATGCTTTTTAATAGACGTGATGCTTTGTTTGGTATGTAAAAGGGCCCCTCCACTGATTTTGTGTTACACTTCCATGAAGTTAGGAGCCTTGAAAAACAGATTTTAAAAAGAATAGTCAATCAATGCAGCAGAGGCCACAACTCCTTGGCTGTTTGTCCATAGTCTGTCTCAAGCTACAAGAAAACACAGCATCCTACATTTTTCTCATAGCCTCTCACCCTAAACACATGCTTTAGAGTCAGATATTGGTCTAAGCTAAGCTCAGAAAACCAGGGTGATTTTCTCAGACCCAACAATGCTTTTAGAGCAACAGAAAACATTAGAAACTGTTTTCACAGACTAAGTACTAACCATGATCTTCTTCTGTAAAATCATTGGAGTTGCCCTTTAGAGATCTTTGGATAACTCGGCACGAAACTGATAAAATATGTTTTTTGCAGGCTATTTCTGCTTCCCCTAACATTAAAGACAATACACAAGTATGTGCCGCCTGGTGTTTGCAGATACGTTTGGATAGAAGCCAATGCAGCATAGGAACAATTCCTGTGCTGCGCTTCAGTTTCTCACCAGCGTAATATCTCAGACACATTTTGTTTCCTATATTATTTGCTTTTTTCTTGCAAATCACCAGATCATTTCACCACTTCAGGACTCTAAACACTATTCTGATAAAACAATCTGAAAATAAGAAGTCACATATCTCAACTCATAGACAACCTGACGACGGGTCACATAGACACTGCTTTGTTTTAGGGTGTCACATGCCACTAAAAGTCGGGAGCCATTGGCCTACACTCTAGATTATAAGGAGTTTCTAGATTATGGAGAGTTCTACAGGATGGGTATACATTTTTCTGAAGATTTTGTCCCATCTGTCCTACATAAAAATGGATCTCTTCACGGCTAGTATTTAGAAGAGGAATGATTACAGTGACAAAAAACTGTTGTGTGTACATATGAGTATGTGAGTATTCAATACATTCTTACTCCCATCACGTAAAATACGGACGTTTGGTCAGGTGCCTTTGTCTTTGTTTTTGACGCTAAAAGTCTCCTTTATCGTCTTATCTAAATGCGCTTGGTTTGGACTATTGGCCTTTTGACACACAGGAATAACGGATACAGTTAAAAAAGAAAGTGACTTTAGGAAAGGTGCCACGCGGGAGACTAACCCCGGTTTCCTGGGTGAAAATCCTGTGCTTGACCCATCCACCACCTCAACCAACCTCCCTTCTCCTTGGAATTTCAGCCTTACATACTACTCGCTAAACCCCGTGTAGCTGCTGCCCTCCCCAGTACGTTCTACAAACATGCTGAAGGGCGCCTTCTTTGTCCCTTTAGACGCTGACAGACACTTTTCAAATGTTCGTATTTTACGAGAACAGGGTTGGAGTATTGTTTTAAAAAAGACTTGAAAATATGTGAAGCTATCCTTTAAGGGGTGTCAAACTCATTTTAGTTCATGGGTCACACAACCCTATTTCGATCTTAAGTGGGCCAGAGCAGTAAACCACTCCAAAAAGATCAAAAACTTTATCTGCCACGAATTGTCTTGTCAGTTTGATGTTGGCAAATGCAAGTTGCTTCTGCTACGACAGCGTTTTAAGGCCATTGTAGGAAAAAAATAATGTTACGGACCCAGGAGAGAGGGGTAACATTCTGTGAATTCTAATTTCTAAGGTTAAAGATTAAAGTCGTACATTTACGAAAAACGAACTCACATATTCTCTGAGATTAAAGTCATACCTTTGGAATTAGAATGAAATACTTCTCCACAATTTTCACACTTTGCAAAGTCATCCAGTGGGCCTTTGGTGGGCCGTTTCTGGCCCATGGGCCGTACGTTTGACACTCCTGCTTTAAATTAAACGTTTCCTTACATCCTTAAAGTCCTAAAAGGTAGTATTTAATAAGGTTAAAACAGTCATCACACACAACAAGCACTGGGGATATAGAATGAATAGCAACATCAGTATCAGCAATATATCAAGGAAATAGTGCTCAAATTCATCAACAAAAAATTGTCTTGTACAGAAGATTTCTAGGACATAAAGTGCAGTGACATCACAACAATGAACCATGAAGACAAAAAATATCAGGATCTTGCATTTGCCCACTTTGACAGATCCCTTCCCGCACTGATGAACCTATAGTGAGTTGTTCCACGTGAAGCTGCCGTGTGCCCCCTGCACCTGTTCTGCTTCCCCTGAGTCCTCGGCTTTGTGCTCACAACCAGCCCTCCTCTGCTCCATTGTCTCCTCTCCACAGCGGGCCGTTTAACTTCATTAATATGCATTAAAACGGAGTGTGCCGCATGTGTGTATGTGTGTGTGCGTGTGTGTGTGTGTGCCAGTTAAAGCTTAGTAAGACAGAGACTCCCAAAAAAAGAGCTTGATAACTGACCTGACTGCAGGCACAATGACTATGTTACTATTTTTGTCAGACATTCAAGTGAAATATTAAAGGCAGTCAAAGTTGAGACAAAAGTCTTTTGGATGTCTTCTATATTCAAATTCAAGCTAAGATCCAGTTTGCCAGCACTGTGGGAGTTTTCATTAATTAAATAAATCAATATCAGTCATTCACAGACTTAAAGTGAGTCTCTGAAAAAGATCCCATGATTCAGTGTTATAGGCAAACATATATATAAAAACTCAAATCCATAGTTTGAAGTAAGAGACCTGTATTTGGTGTTCCAAAAGGATGGAATTTGATCTTAAATGATGGTAAAATCCTGAATTGGCACGATCCTATAAACATTCACATTGATCTTTGAAAAGAGCATACAATTGCTGCTGCTATAAAAGTTCCCAGCGATTGTGTAGATGGTACAAAGCATGCAGAATAATTGTGTAAGCGAGACAGTTTCTTGTATGTGAGAATAAATTATAATCAGGATACACCACATGGTCTATTTTCAAGGTCACCTCCAGCTCTGCATGCACAAAGGAAATCATGAGAGAGCATTTAAAAGATGAATGGCTGCCAAATCACAATAGATAAATTGCACTGGGGCCAATTTGACATGTGGCTCTAGTGCTGTAGGGAGCCTGTATTACTCTTGATGCAAAATGTGTTTGGCAGCAACAAAGAAAGTATTGATAAGTAATATGAAATTCAGAGTTTCATTCAGAGTCCCATCACTTGATAAAGGGCGGCAGCTAATCTTACTGAAGGAAGGAAAACATGAAAACAGGAGTCAAGGCAAGTTTAATTGTATTCATATGGCACGGGTTTGCACCTCTAAAACACAGACAGCAATTCAAAAAGTGCTTGTTTGGAAAAGTAGGTTTAAAACATAGAGATTGAACAATTTAAGCAGATTAAGATAAGATCCAAATAGACAAAATAACAAACAGAGTACAGTTTCAGTGTAGTTACTGTGCAGTAATAAATTATCCCAAATTGAATAAAGGAAACTAAAGTACATAGCAGAAAATTAAATAAATCAGTCAAGGACACAGGGAAACAGAAGAGTTTTTAATTTAGATTTAAAAGGGGCCAGAGTTAACAAAATGCAGCTTTATCGTGGTTAGGTGTTTAAACACTCAGTGTCCAGTTTATTAGGAACACCTAGCTGAAACAGTCCTGCAATAAATCAACAGTTTTAAAGACCATTCAACCCTATGGCCATTTCTGGGGTCCTAGTTTGTGCTGCTGGGTTGTGAATTGTATTGCATTATACCGAGAGATGTTTCTATTATTTGGCCCATACACTCTAATATAAATGTGATGGACAAAATATTCAATATAATGCAATATTAAAAAGGTGATACAGTTGAATGATACACATCTCACACAGTTTCAACAAAACCTGAACAGTATAATCTCTGTTAAGGGAAGTTTTACTGCAGGACTCTTGCGTTAGACTGCACAAGTTTTAGCTTGGTGTACCTAATAAACTGCATATCAGAAATACTTTGACCCTATAGGACATTGAGTGATTTAAATGGAAAGATAAGTCTGTTCTGTTTTTGTTATTGTTCCAACGAAAAAACTAAAACCAACAATGAATTACTGCTACTGACAAGTATAGGATATATCTTATTCTCCATAGATCTCCATTGTACTGGGTACTGTAGTTTATTTTCGATCTGTTCCCAAATACACTGTCCTGCTGCTGTAAACACCCATGAGCACACCAAGTGAGTATCAGTCCACAGCTGGAAATAGCCGCTAACAAAATGCACACTTTACTCCTGCTTGACTCATGTTTACTGGAAATGACAGTTCTCAGATGTTTTATGAAAGGATCAAGCATTAAAAAAAACCAATATATTTTTGTTTTTAAGGTCTTCAGGAGAAGCCATCGGGCTTAAGGATAAGTGCTGCTGACCGAGTAGGGAAGTCAGAAAATATTGAGAAACGCATGGTTGGTTTTGGTCTTTTTATGCAATTTGTTAAAAATAAGAAAATTACAGCCTTATTTCTGAATGGGCTGCAGTTGTCTAAAGGTCTTATAAATACAGAAACACTAATACATATTGGTTGTTATTGAAATTTTTAATTTTTTTTCCCCTTAAAGTTGATAGGAAGCAAGAAGCAATAAAAGGCGTAATGTAAATTCTAGGCACTTAAGGACACGTAAAAGGAGTGCATGATAAGCTAAGACTAGCCACGATAACAATAAGAAGTCAAAGAGCTACTTCCGTTGTAGCCAAATGGCAGCCCTGTTCTCACAATGTGTGACCATTGTTTCCCTCTGTTTACATCTCAGTCCTATCTGGCCCCCAAACAGAGTGTGCGTCACGTCTGGTAGGGTTTTGGTTTTCTCCACCTCCAGTTAATGCAGTGACTCTGGCTTCCAAAGGGTTAAGAATCTTCACGTGTGAATACGATTACAGAGTGTGATGATGGCACCCTGAGGCCTCCTAGGAAGCTCTGTCTGCCCAACAGTCGAGGCTGAGATGGGCAGCCACTGCTCCCCCATTCATCACTGTCAAGTTGAATAGAAAATTAACAAATCCCTTAATTAAAAGACCTCTCTAGACGCTACCGCGTGTGTGTGTGTGTGTGTGTGAAGTGTGCTTCAACGGCCTGGCACAAGACACACATCACACACATACAACACTCCCCTCCATGCACACTCACAGACACAAACAGCCCCCCCCCGCTCCTGCGGACCCCCGCCATTCCTATCGCTGCATTAATTGCACAAACTGCATAATGCGGCCGGTCGGAGCAGCGCTTCATTCTGGATCCGTGTACGTCCCCAGACACAGAGCTGGGTGGCGAGTCAGTTGGGGCTTTGATCCCTGACCTCTGCCTCCTCTCTTGGGAATAAAGGCTGCATCCCTAACGGTCCGTCCATCTGCACACACACACTCACACACCTTCTGCTCCTAGAGTCAACCAAGCTCCAGACACGTGTCACCATCACCAGCAGAAATGGGGAATGCTAAACAAGCCAAGGTCAAGATGAAATTAGGGGGCGTCTTTTGGGCTGTCAAGTGCTTTGTCAGGACCACCAGCTCTCTGCTACTACTTACCCTACTCCCCCCCCCTCCTCCCAGCAGCTAGACATTCATGTATTCACATACATCAACACAACATCCGCTTGACATGGTGGAAGTTGTGCAACTGACAACAATTTAAATCAGTGTCCAAAGAGCTAGTGAATATTTTTGACATTGTTAACTCTTGATTTTCATGTTATGTTACCCTTTTTTATCTTTACTTCCTGATACAAATAGTCGATTAATCAATTAGCCGATGGACAGAAAATCAATCAGCAACTATTTTGATTGTCGGTTAATTGTTGTGATCGTCAATCGCGAAATGCCAAACATTCCCTGGTTCCGGATTTTCCAATGTGAGGATTTGCAGCTCTTTCCTGTTTTATAGCATTGTTCATTCAATATTTATGTCCCCCGATCAATTTTTTATGTTTAAACAAACATTCAGGAGAACAGTGATTACATATTGATGAGCCCTTAACAGAAGGGCTCCCTGCCATCCTCTGTAACAGTTTCTTTTATGAATAAATTACCCTCAGCATGTTTTAACAGATAGCATTTTACTTAATTCCTTCTTAACCAAATTATTTCTGCTTGTTTGTTGTGATTTAACTGAGGCTGTGACAATTGTTTTCATTATCAATTAATCTGCCACTAGACAAAATGTCATGAAATAGAGAAACATAACAATTTCTTAAACTCAAGTGTTTTAAAATTGCTTGTGTCGTCTGATTCACAAGTCCAAACATGGTAAGGAAGAGCAGCAAATATTCACATTGTAGAAGTTTCAACCACCAATTTGCTTGATAAATTACTTTTCATCTATACACAATTTTTCTGTCAATCGCCTAATTAATTTGGCTCTCGATGAAGTGGTTTTCAACTTGTGACAGCTTAACAAGTAGTCAACAAACAAGTTTTTACTGTTGAATAAGGAACTAAAACTCTGCTGTAACTAAACTCGTCAAACAAGGGGGAAAGCAGAGGAGGAAGAGGAGGAGGAGGGAAGTTGCAGGCCCATGGATCAGAAACTTGTTTAACTCAACCAAATCTGCAGAGATTAGAGTGGGAAGTGGTCAGAGTGTCTAGAGTGTATTGGTACAATGGGGCCGAGAGGATTAGAGGTGGATTCGCTGAGCCCCTGCGATGCCCTTCATCTCTGGGGGTCCACAGCCAGAGTACCTTTGTTGGGTTAACTAACGGCACTTCCCATGAACGCAGTGAACGAACCAATCCCTTTTTAATGATGCAGGGAAAATTCCATCGGCCCTGATTACCACAATGCTTTCGAGAGCTGCCATTGTCCCACACACCATGTCGAGCTTTCAAACTGGGCAGCCAGGCAAGTGGACTGCGAGGCGATTGAAGTCTACTTGTAGACTTTTTGCCCGGTAGAAATAGCCTTTACTAAAACGATGCTGATATGTGCATCTACTTTATGGTCGGGGCATAACACTAACACTAGCACTGCCATGGCTGTAATTGCCACTGTGGCCACCCATGTCTAAAATATATGCAGTTATATGGAGCTTAATGGACTATAAAGTGATGAATGTGTATATGAAAGGTAAAAGGTTTGATAGGAAGCAGCTAATTTATCTTACAATGTACCCTTGTGAGATTCCATCGTTCTGATTTCAAGAAAAGAGCATAGAAATATGAGAAATAAATGCCAACTAAAGTTTTCAATAATTGATCATGATCAGCTAGCAAGCTAACTCACTGCTAGCTGTATGGTAATGAAATTATATTTCGCAATCAGCAGAGAACCCATCAGTGGGGCTGTTCTTAGGCACAGCGGTACTTTGATCTGAAAGCAAATGTCAGCATGCTAACATGTGTGCTAATATGCTGATGTGTAGCTGGTAACGATTACCATGTTTTCGGCCTTTGTTTAGTGTGTTAGCATGCTAACATTTCCTTGTACTGGTTCACTTAACGGTACAGCTGAGGCTGATGGGAAAGTCAGTAGCATTGGACAAATAGAAATCTGGACCTGATGATGCTGCTAGATGGGAGGATAAGGGATTACAATCCATCCAGAGAGGAACATGAATTTGTAGTTATTGAAAGGATAGCCCCATGAGATACAGCATCCCATTTTCTGTCTGTCTCATTTCATTAGACTCAAAACAAATATGCATATATCACGGTGGCGCTAAAGAAAAAGTCAGGGGATTACCAAAGTCTTTGGATTCATCCTCTGGAAAACCCAGAAGTCTGTACAAAGATTTGGGCCAATCCATCACATCAGTGTTGTGAGTTTCCACTGGAGAAATGAAACCTTTGACCTGCTGGTGGCGCTAGAGGAAAAGTCAGACATCACCCAAGTCATAAGGATTTATCCTCTAGCCACTATGAATATCTGTACAACACTCCATGTCAATCCATTCATTAGTTGTTGAGATATTTTAGTCTGGACCAAAGTGATGGCTGACTGGCTGACAGACTGACATTCCCATCCCCAGAGCTGCTGTTCATGCCACAGCATTTATTTCTTAAACTGATTGACACTGATGTACTGTAAATAGCATACTGGGTTTGCTCTGTACTAAAATCCTTTTCTCGCTGAGTACAGTCCTGTTTGTGCTCTACTGCTACAGTAATCTGCATGTACTTGTACCTCACAGACCATTAGACTTCAGAGGCAGATGTGTCCTATATTAGTTCATGCTCGGCTGTCTCTTGTGATCTTTCAGCTATGGAGCTGCTGTCGTGTCTGCATTCCCTCATCTCGTATTCAGTTTGCTGAAACTGAATTACAAGGAAACTATACACCTATAGGCAATAGATACCGCATATGAGGGGTTGGCTGCTCCCATGGCTGGATGAAAGTCCCAATTCTCAGTTTGTCCTAGCTGTTTGAGTTTGGAGTGGCGAGGATACTTCCAATCACGTCTGTTTTGTGTTGAAACAATAAGCAGTGACGTAACACACGTAATAATCACAGGTGAATATACAAGTGCGGTTGCCATTGATCAGACTTTGCCCCTCAGATGTTGTAATTCTAATAAGGAACAAAACCCATCTATCTGCACCTCCAAAGCTCACTGTTTAACATGTTATCTTCAAAAACGAAAAAGAGTAAATTAACTATTGTTGGTACAGAAACTGTTTGGTTTTGCAACCCGTTCGTTGTTTGTTGCCAGAAAGCAGAAATAAGCTCATTTCTGAAAACTGCACTGTAAAACATCATATAGGAATTAATCCTAACTTAATGTTAATACTATATGTTTTGTGCATTTTAAGGAAATTCAGCTGGAAATTTCTAGTTATTTTCTTTTAATTTTCAGGCCACTTTAGAACTTATTAACATAAGTTCTTCTGATTTGAAGTCTTTTGACTAGAAATGATTTACTCAACTCATCATATTAAGTTTTTAAAGAAACATGATCCGCATATTAGCAGACTCTTCAGCATGCAGTGTTTGAGAGGATCTTCTTTTTTGTAGTTTAAAGACATAAACATAGATATGTAAATGTAAAGCAAATCTGTCGGTAATGTTTGTCAGTGGGTGACAGGGACAGTTTTTTAGGGATTTTATTTCCTTTGTGATAGAGCAGCTAGAGACTGACAGGGGAGGGAGGGGGGTGACATGCAGCAAAGGGTCGTGGGTTGGAGTTCAACCCTAACCACTGCCAAGGTCTCGAATTAACACTCTACCGGTTGAACTAGAGGTCACCGCGCAACACATAAGACAACTTTAACCTAATTACTATGATTAAGTTCAGTTAAATCACATTTTGAAGGATTTATGAAAGCTTATGTCTTCAAGTTGAACCACCTTAAATGTGTTTGCAGTGTGCGGATTCTGAGTGAATTTGACCAAAATTACCTAATTCTACCAGTTGTGCTTTCTTGCATCAGAGAACTCACTTGGCACTATCTGACTGAAACGTCTTGCTGCTGTAATCCTACCCATCTGGACCCCTCAGGCTGGTTAAAACAATCCCTAAGAGTGATTTGCTGCCATTATTTGACCCAATATCCCATCTGCAGAACACACACAGACCAGTGGACCCATGTGCAGATCGGGACAGGCCTGGCAATGCAATGTTCGATACCACACAGGATCACAGATGGGTCCCCGCACAGTGGAGCCGGTGGCTGGCGCCGTCACCGTGGCCTGGGCGCTGGCCAGATGGGCCACCCTGAGAGAGGCCTGTCAGGCCCAAACAGGCTGATCTTATTACTGTGGGCCAAGACTGGAGTCTGGTTCCACACACACATACACACACACATCATCTGGGGAATCCACATTATCATGCCTGTCTTTTCGCAGACTGGATTCTCCCTCCCTTTGTGTGTGTGTGTGGGTGGGGTTGGGGGGGAGGGGGGTAGAACATCAGATGGTTTTGTTGCTTGGAAAAAAAACTGGAAAAATCAGGGTTCATGTGGGTTACCCATGTTTACATAACAACAAAATGAATTCTCAACCCAGAAAAAATGCCGCCTTCTTAGGTTTCTCAAGATGAGTGAGTGCTGGATGTGCAACCAGCTACATGGTAATACAGTATATTTTTTCAACACAGTCTTTGAAGGCCAATATTGTGATTTTTTTTTGCAAGGGCCCATGTTTGATGTTGTTTTGTGGGTGTGTGCTACACATGAACTTGCATCTCAGTAGTGGTGGCCAATATTCATTATTTCATAAATCTCAAAGTAATATAGGCCTATCTAGAAACTCATACATGAATCTAACCTTTGTTCCTTATTTCTGGTTTTACATCCATTCAAAAAACTACAAACATTGCCATGCAAATTTCATCAAAAAATGAACAAAACTCTAAAAACGTTGCAGCTGCAGTCTGAGGATTTGAGTTTTCCAAATATGGATGCTGAATATGAGGCAGGGTGTTAGAAAGAACCTACTCGGTATGCTCTATAAAACCGTGCCCGGGATAAATAAAAGTTTAAAAAGATGATTGTTTTTTGTTTTTTTTTAGATCAAAGCCGATCTGACAGCAGTGCCACATTCCTGCTAAAGTGGAGTATCAGGGGTAACAAGAATGAGGTTGTCCATATGGAGTCCTCTCTGCTTTCACCTAATGGCTGAACTCCAAATGCAGGTCATGTGTAGTTATTTTCTGTTTTCTGTGTCATCTGCTGTCGAGTTTCAATCAATCAAGAGGACAACATTACATCTAAAGCTCTTAAAGCATAACGAGAATAAATTAATACAATAAGGTAATTTAGTTCTGTAATGGAAAATGATAAAGTAAATGGATCAAAAGAGTCTGGGTGATGCCATCATCAAGGTTAGGATTGAGCACTCTGGGTGGTCGGTCCATACTGAAATATCTCAACAAATATTGGATAGATTGCTATTAGATTGCTATTTGGTACAGAGATTCATGGTCACCAGATGATAAATCTTACTGACTTTGGTGGCTTTGGTGATTCCATGATTATCTATAGCGCCACCATGACGTTTACATATGTGATTTTGAGTGAGATGTCTCCACAAAGATTGCCATACATTTTTGCAAACACATTTTTTTTGTCCAGTATTTGGTTTTTGGTTCCAAGTACCTGCAAAACTCATGACATTCCCATCAGCCTCAGTTGTAATTTGTGTTAAGTGCTAATTAGCAAATGTTAGCATGCTGACAGACAAAACTAAAATGGTGAACATGGTCAACATTACACCTGCTTAGCATCAGCTTGTTAGCATTTGATTAATAATGTTAGTTTAAGTACAACTTCACAGAGCCCCCAGCATGGCCGGAAACTCTAAATCTTGTTCAGAATTTAAACACGATGTGAAGAGCGTTTTAAAACAAAACCTCACGATCCATAAAAGGACAAAAAGATGAACTGAACAAAGAAGTGCAATAACAATAAAATGCCAAAGAAGACAAAAGCATATTTTTCAGTTGATGAAAAATATGAATATAAGTAGTAAGACAAGCAGACAGTTTAAAACATGTATTGAGCTGTCAAATGAAATGACACAGTTGTGACTTCACTTGTAATTACAGTGTACAGAATCTTGACTGGTCAATTTGTGATTAAAAAAAGAAAGAAATGTGAGCAGCTGTAATCAATGTTAATATTTTACAAATGCCAAACCAATTGAATTGAGTTGTCATTCCCTCCAATCCTTAATTTTCCAGCCGCAAATTATGTTTCTACATTAATAATGATAGACTTACATCTGAGGAGCAGGGCTTAATGTTGCATGCTGCCAAAAAAGAAATGGATTTCCATTTCTTTAGTGTCATCCTCTGTAATATAACCCGTTCTCAAAGTGACAGCTCTGAAACAGGGTGAATGACAACCGTCTCTCAAGGTCTAGGTCACGGTTTGGGCTGATTATGGCTCAGAGGCTCTTCTTATTGTCAGAAGGCACGTTCTTTTTAAATTCACATAAAGTCATGTTTGACTGGCAGCTCGAGCAGCAGGGCACGTGGGGGGGTTGTAATATCCACGGGAGCGGAGCAAAGATGGATGGATTGGTTTTCTTACTGCACATTGATTTCCACATTTGGGTGATTAAGTTTATTATTTGGCCCGCGGCTACATTAGCATGTGATTATCCTGGGAGGGAAGCAGTATTTAACTTTTGAGAACAAAGGAGAATCGCTTTGGTCACCTGAGTCTCTTTCTGGGTGCAGGGAGAAAAAGAAGATGGAAGCGTCCGGCCTGGGACTGGGTTTAGCTCTGCGGTTCCTCTCAGTCTGCCTCCTTCCCTTTTTTTTCGGTTTCCCCCTTTTCTTTCCATCCCCTAGCAAACATTTCTCCCTGACTCTTTTGTTTGCCAAGATCCAGGTTACCATGGCTACCAACTGGCACCCTATGAGCACCTCATCCCTCATCTAAATATTCCTAGTTATCTATGGTAATGAAATGCACACACCATTATCTGGCTTAATGAAATACACTCCATTGTCTATGATTAGAGGGAGAAAGCTTTATTTCGGAGTAGCCTTGTGTTGCAGTGTTCCCTGGCTGTGTTAAACAACTGTACCACCATTGGCGATGTGGGGCTCTTTCAGACTCTTTTTCTGTTCCGTGGACAATGAAGAAACTATGTCCAGTTGCTGTGAGCAGCCCTGCTATGCAGCTTATGTGCTACAGTGGCTGTTTGATTGCACTAATTGGCCTGTCTGCGCTCTCTTTGCCTCGTGACCGACTCACTGCTGCAAATTCTGCTTCCAAACTAATGCAGCCTATTAATAGAAGACAGATTATGACAATAAACCTTTACATTATACCCGTTTTGTCAAGACTACCACACAACAGGCTGCAGAAGAGCTGCATTGAGAAAAGCAAGCACAAGTAGAAATAGCACATCATTATCTAACAGTATCTGAACTCAAAATCTTTTGGCTCTTTTGTGTGCGAGGAAGAATAAGCCAAATCAACTCCTTCCCGTACAGCACTGCTCATATCTGTGCTGTAGTTTTTCAGGTCTTTTAAATCTCTTTGAAAAATCAAGAGCATCATAAAACCGCCATACCATAAAGATTTGCATCTGATATCACTTGTTCTCCATCAGTGATAAAAAGCAGTGAGTGTGTATTTTTCGTAGGAGCGCATCTGTGTGAGTGTGCTAGTGTCTATTTCCAATTCAGGCCGGGGTAATATCTGCAGATTGGGTGGTTAAGTCACTCTGCATTTAATGAGCCAGTCCTGTCACTAACAGTTATCTCCTCACTGCCCTCTGAGGAGTTGTCTAGGTGAAATGATTCTCCGAAGCTCTGAATAATGCATGAAATTACGTAATGCAAATGGAGGCTTTATTTCCCCTGCCTCTCGCAGACACAGGCGCCGGGGCCGCTGTATTAAAGCAGTAAAGGAGAAACAGTGGGAGTCCCCAGAGTAAAGGAACTACAGCAGGGAGCGAAAAGGTCAATGATAAAACCCGGGGCTTCTCCTCACATGCAGCTTTATCAAGTATGAGCTGGAGTTATTGCTGCACGGCAGAATTGCAGAGCCGAGCGGGCGCTATTCACAGGGCTATCATGGGAGGCTTATTGTGTGGAGGCAGTGAAATATTCATTAAGCAACAGCCTGGAAGGTTTCCATGCTGCCTGCCTGTAAACAGAAGCCCAATCAAACATAAATGATAACAGTACAGGAGAGCGAGCGGCTCGGAATTTGATCAGATCCAGAAATGACACTCACCTTATATGCACCAAATTAGGCTACACTAAACTGTTGTCAAGTCCCTAGTTCAACAAGTAGATGAGCCTCCCCCCCCCACCTCTCTCTCTCTGTGTAGTGGGTAGACCTGAATGGCATTAATTGCCCCCTAAGATGACGGCAGATGAAAGTGTGGTAGTGGTTTGCTGTGGGACATGGGGGCCGGTTACAAAGAGAGGCTGAGGACGGCTGGCAGGTCTCACAGACTTCAAAAGCAGATAAAGGGTCTTTTTACACAAAGGATCCTCTTCTTTTTTTGCTTAATCCTCAGATTCGGGGGTTTATTCGTGCCAGCCTCCTCGCCTTTGTCCACTTTTGTGTCAGGTTTTAACACCAGAGGATTAAATTGCTGTTGCGGAAATCATTGTTTGTGTTTTCCTCCAACCTGCTGCCTTCCATTGTCCCGTGACATAATCGACCTCTCGCTAACAATATGAGAGCTTGATCTCTTTCCTTTGGTGAGAAATGAACAGTGGATGGATCTGGTCACCTTGTTTGTCTGAGGAAACAGTGGCATATTATGTTGTTTTGTTTAGGCAGAGAGCACTTAACTCTTTAAGTAGCTTTAAAAAATAAAATAAAAAAACGAGGACAAGGAGGTCTTACTTGTGAGCCTCAGAACAGAGAGAGACACCACTGATCTGCCATTGAACAAAACAAATGTGAGGTTAGTTTTCATTTCTCTGGAAACAAAAGAAAAAATCTGAGTGAGACCACATTGGTCCAGAAGAATACATCAAACATATTCAGAATTGGGAAAACTCTTATAGCTATTTTTTCCTTTTCTTTCAGGTGCTCTCAAGTCTGCCTGGTCCATCCACCCAGAGCTTCACCTACAGCCCAGATTCCTGTCAGTCGCCAGTGAAGGTATTGGTCTCCAGCCACACAGCCAGCCCTCCATCTGCCCATGAATAGGAGCAGTCACATTTCTGATAGCATTTAATGAAAACTCTGCCCGGGCTTTGGAGGGGAGAGAGGGGGGTGAAGGGTGGATGCGGAGGGAGGGTTGGGTGGGGGGTTGGATAGGAGGGCTCAACAAAGAGTGCCTTTCACTGGAGTGGAAAGCCTAGATTGCTCCCTCTCCCTCCTCGCTCTCTTATTTTGTCTTTTTTGATTCAACATCAAAAATGTGCCAAATGACTGGGCAGAAACTCCCAGAGGTTGTGTGTGTGTGTGTGTGTGTGTTTGAAAAGTGTCACACAAAGGGACAGGTGTCTTGCGGTTTAAGGTGGCAGCGGTGAAGACACAAAGGCAGCAAACAATCGGCGAGGCTTCATTGAGAAAGATACGGTCTTCAGCTTAATCCTTGTTCAGTGGAAGAATCTGGAGCTTGTTTATGCATGACATAATCATACTTAAAAATAACATTACACCTGTATCAATGTACTTAAAACTATAAAGGATAAGGCTAGTGTGATTCTTTATTTTTTCCCATTGTCAACAAATCCCATGAAAGAAATGGGTCCACCTCTAAATGCTTTCTGGCTTCCCTGTCTGTGGCACCCAGGTTCTTACTAAAGACATCTCATGTAAAAATTCATTTGTTTAAAGATTAAATCCTTTCCTAAAGCAGCTGGGCTAGTTGTTAGCGAACACCACTAAAATAAAAGTAAATAGTGTATTTGTTGGGGACTATTTTCATTTGTGGATTAATACACACCTGGTATACAGTGTGTGGGTTCATAGTAATGAAAGAAAATGTCATCCAGTGCAACAGAGTGGCTCATTGATGTTTTTATTTGTTTGCAGACAACAATGGAGCGGATTTGACACTGATTTGTTGACATGAAGACAAATAGACATATCCATTGATGGTCTTGTGTGCCAACATGCAGTCATTCTGAGCTATCTAATTAACCCTCCTGGATCCCAGGAATTTCTTGGGGGAAAACCCCCCAAAGATTCTGAACCTTTTCTGTGCATGCACGAGTGTGTTTGCAACACTGGCTGACGACACTGCCGGGACATCTTCCTGCTTCTTCCTCCTTTGTTTACACAACCCACAACAGGTGCAAAACAAACCTGAGAAAAGCTTTCTTTCCTGCTCTGACATCAGATAACAGGCTTCAACTCATTCCTCATTTCCGACAGATGGGACCCAAATGTCTTCAGCCTTCTTTGCCGTCATTACGGTCTCTGCTTTTTGTTGTTTTTTATCAAGTAAAGCAAACAACAGCACGTTCTTGTTTGCTTTGGTTCTCCTTGAAGCGGGTCAACTATATGATTTACTGCTGCAGCCTTTAAGCGCTGGGTTTATCTCCATTCAAATTACAAACAAACCTCTAAGGCCATGTTTTGCTAACAGGACAGCACACATTGATCCTTTTTGCTCATATCTAAAATGGTAATCAATAGCCTGAGAGCTTGTGTATTGTCTTTAGAGGAATGTGCACCAGCGAGCTGATCCAGAGTCTTCCCAGTTTCCCTAGATGCTAGTGTTTTTTAATCTGTCTGAATGGATGACTGACTGCGTGGTCTTCTGGGAAACTACACAGCTGAAGGGATTTGTTGTAAAAGAACATTTCTCTTGCAAGATGAATCATAGTGGGGGGGAATGTTTTTTTTCTCGTTTTGCATACTCCTTTTGTACAGTAAACAACTGACATAAACTATAATCCTTAAACCACACGTTTGCATCAACATTCAACCGTCAAAAAGAGAGCTGTGACACATTCTGGTACGTTTCCTCCTACTGTGTGTGCGTGTCT
This sequence comes from Etheostoma spectabile, assembly GCF_008692095.1. Lineage (NCBI taxonomy): Eukaryota > Metazoa > Chordata > Actinopteri > Perciformes > Percidae > Etheostoma > Etheostoma spectabile. Next base: position 707,597 of record NW_022605583.1, on the reverse strand, counting down.
TTGGTCTGGGACCTCACTGACCGTTCATTCTGAGCATGCTCACAATAGCATTGTAGTGCACACAAGCACACACGTTCTAATATGACGTCACTGCGTAGGCTATTTAACATCATACTCATTTTATCGAATATGCTTAACAGCCTCTAAGCAGTATATTTCTCACTGTTTTTCTGGCTCTTACTATATTATCAGATCCTTTCTATGCCCCTGTATGTAGCGTTTAACTTACAGCGGAAGGTAGCAACACCAGGCACATTCTGTAGAGTGAAATGCATTCTGGGAAACACAGGTTATCACTAACTGCAACAGAAGTAGATGAGGTAGTTTTAAGTAAAATGGTACACCAATAATCCATTACACATGACATTGATGAGGCATACTGTAACTATAGGGCCTATACTATCCTTTTTTCACTGACTGAATATTTTAGTAACGTTCAATAATAAATGATATTATTTTAGAATGGTAATCTTCTTTTCACATGGAATTATATTATAATGCAATCTGGGTTATTCTTACACAACTGCCGAGCTTTTGTTCTTCCCCTTTGCTTTACTATAAAACTAGGTGCTATAACAATTGTTTTCAATCATTACAATAATTCAATCTGTAAAATGTCAGAAAATAATGGCAATTGGCCATGAAATTGATTGTTTTGTCTGACTAACAGTTATAGAGATAAAAGATATGAGATAAATAAATCTATTAGACTAAGATGAGCAAATATTCCTATTGATAAAGCTTTTGTCATTTTTGCTGAAAACACGACTGAGAGCCTACAGCCATGCTAGCCTCTCGTTGCTTTGAGCTAAATGCTAACATTGGCAGTCCAACACACTTATGATAGCAATGCTAACATGCTGATGTTTAATGGGTACTATGTTAAACATGTTCACCATCTTAATTTAACGTGTTAACATGCTAACATATGCTATTTCTTTTAGCTGGGGCTCATTGAAATGTCAGTGATTGCAGGTATTTGGTCATCGACTCATGAAGTATTGGAAACATTTAAATTATGACCAGATGATGGCGCTTGATGAAAAGTCAGAGGATCATCAAAATTAATTACAGTATGTCTGGTCCAAATTTCTTGGCCATGCATTCAATAGTTGTTGAGACTTTTAATAAAAAATTTCAAATGTTTATCACATAGGGACGCGAGAGGCGAAGTCATTAAGGTTCATCCTTGGGGTACCACAAATTTCAACATAATTTCACAGCAATCCATTAAACAGTTAATTAAATTCATATATTAGTCATATATTAGCTGTGTTCAAAACTGTACCCATTCACTCACTCACTATTCCCTGTACAGTGTTCATTAAATAGTGGACTATATAGGGAACGACCAAACCAGATTTTGGACACTACAGGGAAAATGGTGGCGTTACTTGCGTCAGGAGATGCGGCCAGGCGCGCCCAGCACCGTGTCAACAAACCGGGACTAAAATACTTCCCATGTCCCTGAAACAAACCAAGCACCCAAGAGGATAGTAAAATGTTGTGTATATATATATATATATATATATATATATATATATATATATATATGTTGCATGTTACTTTTCCACAGTTTAGAAATGAAAGTCCGCTCCATTTTTCTTTTTTGTGGTGACTTCCGCTTCTTCTCCTCCAGGAAACATGTACACTCAAATTAGCAGTGCATTGTGGGTGTTTTATAGTAGACTATATGGTAAAAAAAAATTAACTGCAGAAAATTCAAACACCACCACAAAAAGGCAAACACATTATTAAGTGCACTATTTCCACGATAGGGAACTGTTGTGAACACAGCTATTGTTTTAGCTCTAAATATTAACATTTCTCTGAGCTCTCTGAGTATTCAGTCACCCTGGGTGATGAAGTTATCAATCTCTGCGTGTCCCTCTGCCCAGATACAGATGGTCTCTTTCTGCTTGTTGCGCTTGAAAATCATCCATCTTTTAATGTGTCATTAATGGCAATCATGAACGGCAGGTGAACAGTAGGCTCCAGTAACCGTGCAGCATCGACAGCTGGATAGTGTAAATGTTTGAAGGGTGGGCCAGGGGAGGCGGAGCTGGGATGTTTACTTGTTTGTGCACAAGAGCCTGCTGCAGAACTGGAGCCAAATCTTACCGGGCACAATTACCAAAAACACTCAGGGTTTGGTTACCAGGACAAAAAAGAAATGAGGCTTGTTTGTGGTGCAACTGGGACGCTGGTACAGTAGGAGCGGGGTAAACAACAGTGTAATGGGGTAGATTTGACCCTGCATGGAAGCCACTGAGGAGCCCGCAGTCCATGTGCACGTCTGAATGATGATTAACTGTAATTACCTAAGCTGTACCTGGCCTGCATGCCAGGAGGCAGCCCAAGATTAATGGGGCGCTGCTGAAAACGGAACAAAAGCTCACATTTCCGAGGTAATGAATCGCTCTGGTACTAAGGCGTTTTCACATAGTGCTCCCAGGCCCCCAGGGAGGTTCATTACCACGGGAGGAATAGATGGATCCTCTGCAGCATTTTCAGGGAAAGCAAGCAGGCGAGCAGGAGGAAGTCTTAAATCGTCCCAGACATCCTGGTTGCTACACAGCCACTATAACCAGAAAGGAGACAAATAGCCTCCTCGGTGCTTCTTAAATGGGTGGTAAACACTACAAAGCAAAGGGTCATGTTTGCCTTGTCTCACTCGTACACACGGTGTTTCAACAATAAAGGTTGGTGGTGCAGGCTGGTATCTAATGTAGATACATTTGACTACATTGATGCTGAAGCAGTGAGTGACCAAAATCCGCAGTAAATTTTATTTCCTTACCTATTTCATAAACATGAAAGACTTGAACTGAGCCGACGTGCCACTCAGCATTATCTGTATTAAAGGAAGCAGGTTTCATTCGTACAGGAAGCATGCAGTTTGGTAATAGCCTGGAGGGCAAGGTTTTATTACAAATGTCTCCTGTTATAAATTACAGTCCGTGGATCAACCCACAGATTAACAGTGACATTATTTAGTTTGACGTTGCAGAGGTTAATATATGTTCTTTTGAAAAATGCAGCACACAAAACCGCCACAATGTGTGAAAGAAGCCAGTGTGAGATTTAGCCTTAGGAGTTGTGCCGGAATGAATGCCGGTGATGTGTGGAAGTGGGCATCAATTATTGGAACTGCTTGAGGCAACAATGAGAGGATTTACAGGCTGGGACATTTTTCATGCCCTTGAACATGTTACCTTCAGATATGTAGGTCGATAGCAAGATGAAATACAACCCGACTGGAGGTTTTAATGATTACAACGCACACAGGCCACATATTTCTTGCCCCATTAAGTCACGTAAATACTTGAAGGAAACACAGGTTGAAGCATGTCCAGCTTTACATCACGGTGTGTGCAGTAGTGCCCAAAAGGCCCTTTTTTGTTTACAAGCCTGTAATCATGTTAATGACTCTTTGGTGCCATACGGGCCATTTCTCAATCGATCACAGAAACAAAGTCAAAACAAAGTGACAACACTTAGGATTTTTGCCTGTGCACGTCTGAAAGCGATGTGAGGCTCAACCTTTAAACTGCCATTTCTCAGGGAAGACGATAAAGGGCGTCAATGCCATTTTCCTCCCTGTCACCCTATAGTGTCTGTGAGGGAACGTAAACTTGCATGAATACGTGGCTCAGTGGGAGAGCAAGCACACGTATACTGAGAGGTTTATGCAGAGGTCCAGGGTTCAAATCTGACCTGGGACAATTTCCTGCATTCCCTTTTCTCACCTAGCTGTCCTGCCAAACAAATTTAGAGGAAAACCCCCCAAAAAAACATTTAAAAAAAAATTCACATATACGCACACGCATACAAATCTGCACTCTCAAACCATTTATTCAAAAGTAAAGAAACATGAGTGCACATACTGGATGCAGACAGTTTTATTGATCATTGAAAACTGAAAGCAAGAGTGTTATTAGGACCATACCAGTGTTTTTACATGTTAAACCATTAACAGCACCTACTATAGTCATAGCATTGCTCACCATAGTTTAAACCATTCTGTAGTGGTTTAGATTTGTTACTTGCTTCTTCCAAGGCAATTAAGGATATGTGTCTAGTAATATTTTTTCTTTTTGTCAACAAATCCCAATAAATTATATTTGTGTGTGAATCCGAGCCTACAATATATTATTCCTCTGTGCCATAGAGCTCTAAAAAGTATTAAAAACACATGAGAGACAATTGCACTGGGTGACTTTATTATAAGAGTAATGCACTGATTTTTTTTTTTTTAGTATGGAAATCAGGACCGGAGATCTTTTTTAATTCCCAATATTCTTCTTCCTCATCAAAACCTAGAGCCTATATTACCCACAATGCAATTCAACTGCCAACAGCATGATCAAAGATTGTGGTGTGTTATGCTAGTAGCAGCAAATGTAGCCTTGAGCAGATGTGAGGAATGTGCTACAGGTCTGGTAAACTCACTTCTTCCGACTCGAGTGACATCACTTGAGGCAATTTATCAGACTGTGTGCAGCTCCCTGTATAGTCACAAAAGGCTGTATACAACTTTTCCCCCACATATGCAGTATCACTAAGGCCTGTAAACAGACTTTGAGGTGTGAAGTGGGTGGAGCTCCCCTTTAAGATGAAAGCTGTTCACTTTGACTCACACACTCCATACTGCTGCTGTAACTACTAACAGTGTACCACATGTGTATTAATCTACAGCTGAAAATTGTCCCCAACGTTCAATATTTACTTCTATTTGACAAGCATTTGCTGAAAACTACAGTACACACCTGTTCTAGGAAATGATTGAGCCTTTTTTCCCAATGAGAGTATGAGGAGAAAATATAAAGATTTCCATATTGTGTAGGAACCAGTAGGGCTTGGGGCTCAGTGCCATAGACCGGGTAAAGAAACAGAAGGGTTGAGAGACAGACTAATGTATTGTTGGTTTTGGCCGTTGTTGACAATAAGAAAAAAAGGTTTATTTATGTTAAAGTGGAATGCAAAGAAACCAATAAACATGATAATCACATTCAAATCTTGTAATAAGACTTTAAATATGGCAAAGTATACTTCTGAAGAAAGATACAATGATAAAATGATCTCACTAACATAAACATGTCTGTATTCGTACAGCAGTATGTAGTAAGAGAGGATTTATGAATCTCCTGCAGGTCTTTCTGTGGGTGTTCAACAGCAGATCATCAGAGATCAGTTGGTAGACAAAAGACTTTCCTCCTGCTCATTTCTAAGCAATAGATACTCCACAACCAGGAATGACAGTGTGGACAAAAGGCTAGGCATTAATTTATCTTCCCTATATGACCCTGATGCAAATGAGGGAAATGAAAGCAAGCAATCAATTCCCTAATTGGGTTTGGGCTATTTTAACTTGTTAAGGGGGCCTCTGTCTAGATTAAAGTGAAGGTCAATTTCTCATTGTGACAATTACTGTAATCATTTCCACAGTGCAACAAAGGAATCCAGCAAAGGCTTGAGAAGAGACTGCAGTGAAGCAGATGCCTCCCCATTGTGTGAGTCTACCATCTTAACATCTTGTTAGTCTCTGTTATCACATTCATTACAATCTGCAGACACAATAGATTCTACATTTCAAAGTAAAGAATACTAGGTCATTTTTTATATTATGCAGTAGCTCATCTTGGCATAACGAGATTTGACTTTCTAGTAGCAACAAAATATCTTGATACACAGAGAGAGAGAGAGAGAGAGAATTTAGGATATCTCTGATGAAGAAATTGCAAAGCTGTCTTGTCATACTTTGACCCAAAGAGTTTGTGGTGTTGACACAGACGCCAACGTAATAAGTCAGAAAGCCCCTGGGAACTTGAGTAGATCTGGAGTATTTCTCTTTACATATTCCTTAATAAATTAAAATATTAAGCAAAA
>NW_022605583.1:699717-701698 GCF_008692095.1 Etheostoma spectabile | reverse complement strand
AAAGTCCTCCAAAAAAAGTGTTATTTTTTATCTGAACACTCAAAAACCCAGCTAACCTTCTTGTAGTAACATTGGATTAACTGCATTAGGTAAAAACCCTACAGCTGTCATCAGATTTGGACATAAATATTGCTAAATCTTGACTGTTGCACAGAAATACCCCGTCCACCTTTATAAATAATAAAAAAAGCACATCGTACAGGCAGACATTTCTCCTGTGAAATAAATCAAAACTGTTCCAACTTTAGCAGATAATTGCAGGCTCGTGTAGGACCACATGCAAGAACGTTGGCCATAAAGCAAAAAAATTAAAAATAAAAAGGATAACTTTTTTGCTCCTAAATACACAGTGAAATGTCTGAAGTGTCATTCCTTTAAAAAAGAAGACAAGTAAACAGCAGCAGGAGCCCAGCTGGGAAGGTTAGGGGGTTCGAGCAGAGGCCTTTGAGCTGAGCGGGAGCATTTCTTTTGGCTTCCTGAGGAACAAACCAAGCCGTTGATATACAGTGTGAGTCAGCTGCTCCCTCATGTCACATCTAACGTTTATTTACCAGCGGAGAGAAACCACAGAATTAGAATAACAATTCGATTATGTATCCCTGCGCTAAAAGCAATGCACTCAATTACTTCAACTTGAAACTTCTCTAGAGGGGGAGCGAGGAGGCCTTTTTTGCTGCATAGCCAAATATCAAAAAGCAAGTAAAGGGAGAGCAACATGTCATGTCTGCTGGTTCATTTCTGTTAGTGTGTTCTCTTTTCCCCTCCTGTTGGGAGGGAGAGAAATGTGTTGAAAGCTCTACAAGCCATGCAGCCTTTTAACAAGATGCACTTAATCTTCCTGGTGTTTGCTTTAGTTAAGTAAGGGATTGGCTTCGTCCGGGCCCGGGAGTGGCGAGATGTTGATGATCGCTAACCTCTTATCTGTCTTTATCTGCATTTGAACAGGTTTCTAGCGGGGCAAAGCCAAACAGACCAATAAGATTAAATATAGAACCATTTTGCAAGTTAGCAATGTCCCAGTGCTTTCTATGGGTTCAACCAGAGTTCATGTTATTAATATTACACGCCTTTCATGCTTTCAAATCTCACACAGATCAGAAGGGCTTTGGGAGGTATGCCACTGTCAGCCAATTAATGGCCACAAGTACAGCTGTTCTGCCTTTAAGGTCGAGACCAGGCTTTCCACCGCTTCAACCTCGTTTTTAGGTAATTATTCAGCTCTCTGGGAACGTTTGTAATTCACACCTCAAACATTGCATAATAGGAGCCACAAAAGTGGCTTTGAAATGCTTGAGTCAAATAACAAACCTACCAGGCTTTAGAGAAGAGGGATCTACACAAATCCCACCCACATTAACTGAGAGGAGACGCAGTCAGGGAGATTGAAGGGAGGCATTTCAGGCTTAGAAGAACCTCGCTTCAGATAAAATCTCAGGGACAATGGTTACTTTTTAAGCATTTAATTGGACTTTGCTCTAACTCAGGCTGACCTGAGATGAGAGGTTCTCGCTCAAGGACACTACAACAGAATATGCAGCTGCTGGGATTAATCTGGTGATGTTTTAGTGGTGGGACAGCAAAAAAACACTAGGCCTATCATCCTCAAGTCATGGCTTCCTCTGACCTCATAGTGATATTCCAAATTACATTGAGTTACATGCTGAGACTTGAATAATCCTGCTCACAAATCATGCTTTAGCTTTATGCAGCTTATCATTGGGCTGACTTTATTATTCTTTGTAGTGAGTCATCCAGGCCCATCTATACTGTTCCACCAGTCTTTGGTCTTGTACTGTATATGGTAATGTATTGCATGACATCAACACTCTTAAAGTTGAGGCTTTAATTCCCTCTGGGGCTGACCCATGATCAACTGCAGCCATAGTGCAACTAAAAGGCACTTATTTGTATGACAGTTTGTGTCCAAATATCACTACACTTAAAACCATTTCTCCAACAGACATGACATATAGATATAAAA
>NW_022605583.1:697040-699707 GCF_008692095.1 Etheostoma spectabile | reverse complement strand
AAAAGTATACATAACTACTGAACTTAACCCGATCTAAACAAACCCAATGCCCCAGCAATCATATCACAGAGCAGAATTTCAAAATAAAACATAACACATTCAATGCGCCAATAGCATAATTGCCTATCAATCACAGCCTTAAAATGAAAGCAGGATTCTTTGTAGCCCCAAAGTTGAGGGATAAAAGTAACAGTGCCACCTGGTGGTAGCTAACAAAACAAAGATCTGTTACATCAATTTTAAAACAATAGCAAAGCAACCAAGTAGTATGTTTTAACACAATCTTTAAACAGATTAGATAATTACACAATATCCCTGACAAACATATTGCGAAAGAATGCTAAAAGCTTGATGCACATAAATTATTAATATAATGTAGTTAGGGGTTTCCTTTGTATTCTTACAATGATTGGCCATCATGGTGCAAACATTTCCAAAAACATGCAACCAAATCTTAACACAACTAGTCTTTTTTGCCAGCAAAACTTCACAAGAACCAAAACTGAGAAGAAACCGAGGCGACTGACAGCAGCCCAGTTTGGAACAAGCACCGTGCCAAATGTCGAAGGAAACGATGCATGCTTATCATTTTATACTTCCTACATGTTCACATTTCCCAGTCTACTGGTGAATTTGTCCTTGTCAACATGCTTGTGCTCTGGGACGTGTCTGTAGGTGCAGTCCTGCCTGGTACAGCCGGTGGTCCTCCAGAAAAAGCACTCCTTCTTGTACAAGCTACAACAGCGGCAAAAACAATTTCAGTTCTAGGCTATATGTCAAAGGTTAAGGTGGGCATAATTATTGCTAAGATCAGGAGACCTGAATCACAGGGTTCCTTTTCACCTCTGAAGAGTGGCAACATAACCAATATAACAAAGACAATGTAATACTAGATATTTCTTACTTTGCATTTTTAGAAATTAAGAGTAAGTTTTGAAAACAGTCTTGGTGAGCAATAGAAACTACAAGTCTTAACTGTGTAAAGCTAACTATTAATGCATCCTATGAGAAAAAAAACAAAAAAAAACAGGCATGCACTGTATTAAAATAAGACTGACCATCTAGATTTCCCCCAACTCATTACCCTTGAAGTTAAATCTAAACTCGTAAGTGAAATCGAGAAGTTACCAATGCGAGGGAGAATAATAGCATCTTCTTACCCGGGGCGTGAATATGGGTCAATGGCGGCCGCTCTGGACATTCCAAGTCCAGTGGGGATTTTATTGGGATATCGCACCGAGAGTGGAGCGCCCTCTACCACCATTCCCTGAAAAACACAAGACATTAAACATCTTAGGCCCAACAGAGCTGTACTGGAGAACCACACAGCTCAGAAAAGAGAAGAAGCTTAACAGACAAACTACTGACACAATTTATCTCAGAGGAGATTTATGCGATGGTTTCAGAGGAGCAGACAGACTTTAAAGCATAAATAACTAAAGAGTTAAAGAGATACAGTTGTTACTCACTGCTTAAATAACACAATCAAAATTCCTGCTCTACGTAGAAAATCACCCTAAAATATTCTGATTTGCTTTTTAACTTTATTTTTACATTTGCCTGTTAATACAAATTTTCTTTGGGAACCTACAAATCTTTAAACTTTCAAACCCATACAAGACCATCATTTTGTGGCTCCAACTAAGATTTAGGTCACTTAAACTTTGCTGGTGATAGTGAATAGAAAATATCTAAATGAAGACTCACAACAAGAGACATCACAACATGTAACATTACATACGCTTATTTATACTTTCTAAACCGTTGCAATTGGTCAAGATTGACGCATCAGTTAGACACCTGAACAAATAATGTTAACAGATACATACATTAATACACTGGATGGCTCTGTCACAGTCTTCTTTTTTGGCGTAGTTCACAAAGGCACACTGGTGTTCCAGCAGCATCTTGATGCTGTACACAGTCCCAGCTCTGAGAGAGAGAAAAAAAAAATCTTTCATATCCCTGCAGGGCAATTTGCCACACAGCTTTGAGTCAACAAGGGTGAATACACTCACATCACTTTAGCAGCCATTAAATCGATAACAAGCTCAGAGTCAACAAACGCATCAATATTCCGCAAGACCACATATTGCAGTTTTTGTATTCAAAATATTTAATGGAATCTAAATCAAACGTTAAAATGTGAGCTGTTAAATGTTAAAAACTGCCATTTTCCATTCTTGTTGAGTCTGTGGACTCCCATCTGGATCTGACAAAGTGAAGGCACTCAGCCTGTGGTACTGTACCTGCTGAAGAGCTCGTGGAGTGTTGAGTAGGTGACAGCAGGAGCCAAGGATCCAACCCAAATGGGGAAAAGGTCACTTTACAAACAACAAAGAGATAAGTCAAACATTTAAAATAATGTCGAACTCTGGTTATAAGTCAACAAGTTATCCTAAAAAACCCAAATCTGTGAACACTTCACATTACCATCTGTTCTTGCTCTATGGTGCAAAGGAAAGACTCCTTGAATTCAGTTAGTAAAGACTTATTATTGCAGCGGTAAATGGACAAACATCTGTGCATATTTCATTTCAGAACTTTTTTCCTGTTATTCTGACTGCAAGCATGCAAGAAAAATTATATAAAATCACAAAAACTTTAAATAGTGTACACACTGTAGTTTACAATAAACCTGAGGTCAGACAAGATACTTTTTTTTTT
>NW_022605583.1:690448-697030 GCF_008692095.1 Etheostoma spectabile | reverse complement strand
TTTTTTTTTTTAATTCTAAAAACCTGATACACATATTTAAAACTGTGCTCACTTTTGAAAATAGCGGACTGCTTTACCTTCAGGCTTTTAAAACTTTCATAAAAAAATAACAAATTGTTACCTTGTGTTACCTTGGTGGAGGATCACAAACCAAAAAAGGTTGAGCACAGGTTGTCTTAGATAACATTTTTCATTTTAAAATACACATTAGTGAGTCGCAGTCTTACGGTTTGACAAAATTCCTTGGATGGGGTGTTGGAGAGTGAGAATTCGATCTGTTTTGGCCAAAGGCATCCAACTCTTTGACCGGCTGCATTCTAGGACGAGTTGTTTGTCGGACAGTCCACTCCCCTTCATCGCAGTCTTCTTCCTGCGCCACTGGTTGGTCTGTGTAGTCCCAATTGGCGCAGGCATCTGAAGTGAGCCGACAAACGGTAAAGATAGTTAAACACCTCGTTGTAGTAACATATCATCGTTCCAACTTTTGAGAAACATTTTGTGACGTGATTACCGTTGTCACCAAACAGAGCTTCAACTGCTTCCTCTAACGTGGCGTGTGTTTTCAAGGCCTCGGAGCTCTGCGCCCAGGTGAATCCCATTTCCTGAAATGGAAGTATAAAGACAACCTCCTAAGCTAACATAGCATACACACACACACCAAGACCACAGATGACCGATATACTGAATTTTTTTGAAAAAGAATTTAAGAATCCAATTCCAAACTGCTCCAGAGGTGAGGGAGTGTTCAGTGTATCCACATATTATACCTCTATCCCCTATCATCAAGTGTGCTGTGCAATGTTTCCTGACCACCATTTGGAGCCAACATGCAAAATGACCGAGGAAATTACATAAGTGCTTTGTACATTCTCAGAGGTTGTGAACATCTCTACAATAATTTCTACTGCTTCTTATCAGCCATCTGGTGAGTGACAGTCTTTTTTGTGCCATATATTGTCTTGTAAACTGTTGTAAACATAAGCTGCTTCTCCTACCATTAGGTGCAACGTCTGTGCTCGTTTCAGCTCTTGCGTGGCTTCAGCACTCGAACTTTCCAGCTTCAACACCTCCTTATAGATTAGCGAGGCCTCGTAGTATCTCTGGAGAAGTGACAGTGGAAATTACAGGCAATAAGTAAGTAATTAATAAGTAATATGCAAAATCTGGACTTTAGTAATAACACTTGAGCTAGCATGTGGGGAATGGGGAACCATGAGGGTTTATTCTGCACTATTGCATAGTGCTGCCCCCTCTTGGTCAACTAATCAGTCGTTTTTGTTTTAGTCGACTAAGATTTCTCTATGTCATCTTATGCTTTTTTAATGCTGAATCACTTATTTCCAAGAAACAAATGAGCACATCTCTGGGACACACACAATTTAAAGTTGTGCTTTTGCATGAGTCTTATTGGAGAATCTCAGTTTTACAGGTCTGTCGATTAAATCAACTAATCTATTAGTGGTTTTGTCCACTAATAGATTAGTTGACTAAGAATATCTTTAGTTGACAACAGCCCTACTACTATAAAACCTGCAAACAAAAGTATTTAGTAACAACCTCACACCTATATATTGTAAGGTCAGTTTTCTCTGTACTACAATGTTTTTTACCACAACATTAAAGGTGTTTTTCTGAAAATGTTGCAACGGTTCCTATACATGAAAATAAAAGACTAAAGTGTCTGGAAGTATCACAGATAACTGGATAAATGTGCAGCGGTTCACCTTGAGCCCACAGAGAGCTTTTCCTTTCCTAAATAAACCTTTTATCCAGTTTGGCTCCATGGAGAGAGCTAGATCTGCGTCCCTGAAAGCGTTTTCATACTGCTGCAGTCTTTCATAACACAGGGACCGATTTCCAAATAACCTGAAACACATTCAACGTAATTCATGTCATTAACAGTGACTGCGTCTGTGTGCTTTAACAGAGACTGAAGTCAATTTTAGTCCATGTTCTTACTTAAATTCCTTTGGGTTGTATTTAATTGCATCAGTAAAGCATTTCACGGCCATCTCATACTGTCCAGTGGCAGCCAGGCGATTTCCCATACCTGGAAGGCAGAGCAAGGACAGTTGTGCCAGCTTCAGTGCTTTCACATGTTTGACTTTGCCAAAGTCTCAATGACGTTAATGTAAAATATAACTTACCAGCAAGCTCTCTGCTTCTTTTTGCCAACTCTTCTGCAGCAGGGTCCACTGTTTTCTGTTAAAGTTCACACATTAGCCTGTGAAGCACGCAAAACACTACAGGAAACTCCACATTTGCATGTTGCTTTCTGTCTATCGCCAATTTATGATGACAACCAGTTAATGTTAGATCCTATAAAAAGAGCAAGACTTGTACAGAGAAAATGTTTCTAGGCTGGTGATAATTTCAAATAGTGTTGTATATATTATATATTTCAAAAAAAAGTTACTGACATATCAGAAAACAATTTTTTAAAAGATTTAGTCACCTGGTGACTTAAGTCTGGTAAAATATCTGTCAATCCATGACAGCAGGTTTCTTGGATTAGATTATGCCTTAAAGAAATACAAATACCATGTCTTCAGTGTTCCCACCTCTGTATTAGGTTGAGGTTTCTCTTCTTTCTTTTGAATTTCAGGTTTATCAACAACCTTTTTCTTTTCCTCCAGGGACTGCTGGAATTTCACTAATTTATTTTTTTCCTTTTTTCGTTCATTTGCAGGCCTCTGGTTACACGTCTGCTCAGGCACCGATTTTGTTGTAGAAGAATTTGAATGATTTAAATCCAAATCCTGATGATAATGAAACAAGGTGGTGGTTAAAAGATATTCATCCACAGACTACAATCGTGAAAATCATGTTTCACAAAGACAGACTTTGACAATTACTTAGATTCAACTATTAGTCTAACTTTAGATAGACGTCTAAATTCATCCGTTGTGCAAAGCCCATCTGAAGATGATTGGCCAGTTGATGTACTGCTATATGGACGTATCCTTGCCATGTAAAGTCTATGGGAAAGTGCAGAATTGTGACGATTGTTGCTCTAGTGACGTCAGAGTCACATGAACTTCGATTGTACAGTCCAGACTCAGGTAGCATTTTTTATTATAAATCCGACCTGTAACAGATTTGGACCACATATGAAAGTGGCCAAAATCACAACTGGAAATGATTGGATGCCATGTTACTTGGACTGTTCACACTGTCATGAAAATAAAGAAAAAAAAATTAATCGCATTTGGGTCACTTTGGCCTGCAGTCTGAATTTAGCCTACGAGCAAAATCTAACACTACAGACCGGTCTTTGTGAAACGAACGCCTGCTGTCATCCACTGCTGTTTTTTGCATTCATTTGTGAAACGAGTACTAAACTTTAACCAACATCGCTTCAACACACACACAAATTTCCTTTTGTGACCATTTCCTACGGTTACATTACATTTTACAAAAACAGTACTTTTGCTCCCAACGTGACAAACCGTATTGTAAAAATCTTTACAAACCTTTTGCTCCCCATCTTCTTTTTTATTCACCTCCACAAAATGTTCTTTATTATTATCACTGCTCTCATTATATGCAGCCACCGCAGTTCCATTTAGTGTTTTACCAGATTCAGGAGATTCATTTGCCACTGCATTATTTTCACTAACAGGATTTTCTTCCTGATTTTCTGACGAGTCTGACTTCCCTTGCTCTTCCTCCTGAAATGCCAAAAATATGAAATCAGCATGGCTTTGAAAAGACTTGTTTTCCAAAAGATAGCACTTTATATTGCTGTGAATTACAACAAATAAGTACGGGTAACACAAGACTTACAGGTAAAATATTTTTAACAGCATTCTCCTTGTCTATCCGTTTCTTTTCTTTTTTACGCTGCAATAGAAAGAAGAAATGGATTGGGAGCCACTGTTAAGGAAAGGAAAAAAACAAAAAAAACCACTCAAAATGCTAAATCCTAACCATTATGCAGACACTGACCAATTTCTTACGCTTGTTTTTCTTAGTTTTCTCTTTCCGTCGTTCCTCTTCTTCTTTCAATTCCTTCGCATGTTTATCAGCCTCCTGGAAAAATTATCTCTGCGTTGAGCCAATTCAGAGGAAATACATTCTGGGAAAGAACTCTAAAAGAAGTGAAACTGAAGTGTAATACCTCGTCAGTGAGTTGTTTTATTCGTGGATGTGGTTCTAAAGACCTGTGAGCAGCATGTTGTGGACAATAGTGATCATCGTCGTCATCATCATCGTCGTCGTCGTCAGAATATATGATGTCGCTCTCCAGCTCCCCTTCAAAGGTCCTTAAAAAATCTAAACCTAGGCGATAAAGAAAAAAACAAAGCCTTTTCTAGTGCTCTTATGTGGTCTACATATGAGACAAGGTCGCAAATGTCATACAAACTAGAGAAATAGATATAATGAACACCAGTGATGGGCAAGTTACTTTTAAAAAGTAATTAGTTACAGTTACCTCTTCCAAAAAGTAACTATATCAGTTACAAAATTATAAAAGTAACTTGTTAATTCAGAAAGTAAATTGAATACACTTGAAGCTGTGGTGGCGAGGAGGTCACTGAACAAACTGTTATCTATCATGGATAACCCCATGGATAACAAATAACGCAAGTGGCCTAATGTTTATACTTTTCAGCTTCAATTTGAGTAACGCAACGCATTTTTCGGCATTAATGGTAACGGCGTTATTAAGATGGGAAGATAAAGCAATTAGATTACTCGTTACTGAAAAAAGTAACACCCAGACACTCAGATATTAATGCTTTCTCTCCAGTAGTTCCACCCAGAATTGTTGCATTTACAATAAGTGCAAAAGATATTGCACTCGACATCAAAGGCTACCCATAACTTTGCAAACAGCTCAAGAAAAACAGATACTGAACTGTTAAACATTAAACAAGATGCAATCTGCAGTTTACTGACACAAGAATAAAGTGATAGCCTTCCACACCCATATAATTGGTCTCTATACAGGACTCATGTTGGCTCATTACAGTATGTAGAAATCAGTAGTGTCATCTAATTACCCAGGGGAGATATTCTAGTACTACCCTGTGTAGCTCTAAACCAATGTTGACACCAAACAGAAGAGAAGTATTTAAGGGGGAATAATGCTCTTTTATATCTGTAATGAGTTATTTGGTGAAAGCCATACACTGCAGTAGAGATCACAAAACTATGCTTATAACCGGTTTAGTTCCACTGGTTTTAGATCTAATAATACTGGGTTTTGTTTTACCTTCTTTTCTCCACCATCACTTTGAAATAACCTGCAACAGCCAGTTCAGTAAATGCCTTACCTAATAAACCAGAGGCAAAGACATCCAGGATAGAGTTTGAAGAATGACGTCCACTTATGAAATCTACCATAGTTTCCTGAGAAGAAGAAAACATAAAGAGACTTTTAATACAACTAACGTGTCCATGATGCTATATCCACACTAACGTGTGTCTACTGTGAAAAAATATGACATACATACTGCTATACAGTGGTGCTCAAAAGTTTACATACACATGCTTAAGTTGACTAAAAAGAGGAATAAAAAAATCATGTTTTGGAAATTTTTTTAATACCTAAATTAAAAAATGAGGTAAAATCCAACCTTTAAGGACACCAATTTTCTTTGTGAATGAATAACGTATTGTAATAAATAAATGTCTTATTTAAAATACAGGGGTCATAAGTATACATACCCTATGTTAAATCCCATGAGGGCAGGCAGATTTTTATTATTAAAGGCCAGTTATTTCTGGATTCAGGATATATGCATCCTGATAAAGTTCCCTTGGCCTTTAGAATTAAAATAGCCCCACATCATCACATACTCTTCACCATGCTTAGAGATGCATGGTTTTATTCAGTTAGAATAATACCTGGTTGATTTGCATTGAGAGATGATTTTATAGAAAGTATCCCATGCCTATCTCTAAGCATGGTGAAGAGTATGTGAGGATGTGGGGCTATTTTAATTCTAAAGGCCAAGGGAACTTTATCAGGATGCATAATATCCTGAATCCAGGAATAAATGGCCTTTAATATAAAAATCTGCCTGCCTCTATGGGAATTTAACATAGGGGTATGTATACTTATGACCCCTGTATTTTAAATAAGAACATTTATTATTTACATACAGTTATTCATTCACAAAGAAAATTGGTGTCCTTAAAGGTTGGATTTTACCTATTTTTTAATTAGGTATTAAAATAAATTTCCAAAACATGATTTTTTTATTCCTCTTTTTAGTCAACTTAAGCATGTGTATGTAAACTTTTGAGCACCACTGTATGTAAGATACTTTGCAACCCTTCACTCATTTGGTTAGTTTTTTACTTATCTGCAGCAGTTACCATAACAGCTGGTAGATAATATTGATTTTGTAACATTGAGAAAGTAAGATATTTGTAACTTTTATCTAAAAACAGACAGTCAAAGTGAGTAGTCAATATTTTTTGATAATTAATTATTTGTTTATATCGTTTGTCAAACTAAAATGCCAAACATTCTCTGGTTTCATCTTTTCAACTGTGAAGGCATGCTGCTTTTCTCAATTTTACATCACTGTAAATTGACCATCATTGGATTATGGACAGTGTGGACTTTTT
>NW_022605583.1:687579-690438 GCF_008692095.1 Etheostoma spectabile | reverse complement strand
TTTTAAAGATCTAAGAAATTGCGATGTTCTATTATCAGCATTTCAGCACATTGAATCCATTACCTGTTAATCAAAGCTCTGCTACTGTGCAAAGGTGTTAACTGCTTACTGCTTTAATATACTGTATATTTAGCTCACATGGTTTGCCTGTTACCTGCAGCAGTGATCACCGAAGCTGGCAGTTCATGTTGTAACGTTGAGATTAGATGCTACCTTAGAGTTTGTATTTTTCAAGATGAATTATAGAGTAAACAATGTTTCCCTTCTTAAAGACTTCATAATTGTATATTTGGATCCTTTTTCCCTATTGTTGTAAAAAGCTTCCTGTTTGATGATAACTATGGCAACTCATACTCAGAGTACTTCTTGGGTTAGCAAAGGTACAAATGGTGGCATGTCACAAACAACACCCTTTAAAATTGGAAAGACCTGTTGTGCCACATTAATAATAACATCAACATGAGTGACCGGGTGCTTGAATCATACTCACATGTGTGCGCATAAGTCTCGAGTTTTCTCGAATTCTTGGCATAGGAGCGCCACCTGAAAAGGTAGGAAAGGACACGTTAAAATACATGGTTTTCTACATATGGCTTCAAAGTCACTTGTCACGGTGATACTGTTACATTAACACTGCTTTGGTGCTCGCCAAACGCCACAACGTTAGCTAAAAAGCTAGTTAGCTAACGTTTAGCTAGCTAACGCTACACATTTGACGAATTAAGGAAACTCTGCGACGAATATCACACTACCAAAATAACGATCCCGGCTTAAATCTTACCTTTTCCAGTGTCTTTCTTTTTTGGCATTATGTTATATTATGCCTTTGTACTGGAGTACCGCGGCTGTAGTTAACGTTATTCGTGTCTGTCTAAAGTAATTTTACAGTTCTGCAATGACTGTTTTCTTTTTCTTTCCGCGTTTGGTCTGGAGCGACGTCCCTTGCTTTAACCTTTCAGGCTCGTGCCCGCCTCCAGGAGGCATCACCAATCTAATGAAAATGATTGTTTTTTTTGTTGTGGTTTATGGCTATGATTGGATGTCGGCCTGCCAATCCTGGAGAAGTAGGCGGGATTTAAATTGTTTTATGTCTGATTTAAAGGTTTATTACGCTTTATCACATTGTGTGGCTGATAGATACATTCATATTATGGATTATACAGTGTGTTGTTGAATAAAATCAGCAATCGATCGCATGTAGAGCCTTTTGACAGCTACTCTGTCATGATAAAAACAACTGGAGACAGTAAACTGGCAACATTTTATCAAATTGGAATCGCACCTAACAGGATTTGAGTGTTTCTGTGACTTTGGCTGTAAACTGTGTGCAATACTCTATGTTAATACTGCAATAATAATTCAACTGTAAAAAATAAATAAATGGTGATGGTGACATTTTACAGTGACTACATAAATTTGAAAGTGTGGATGATGTGTGATGACTCTTTTAAACCGGAATACTTTCACAGCGATCCATCTGTTCAATAGACAATCTTTCTCGTTCTTCTGTTCAAATCACAGCCCTCTCGCGCCCTCCACCCTCCCCTCTTTAACTGTCTATTGCCCTCCCGCGCGAGTTTCCGGAGTCCCCCCCTTACTTTTCTTAGCAACGCTCCGGCTCCTTGGATACAAACTAGATGAAGGTTGCAAACTGTGGCGGACGGACAACAACAACAACATGGAACCCGCAGAGGTAGTTTATATTCATAACTTTATTCTTGGTGTGGTTTGCTTTCCCCTGGAGAATCCCGGCTAACGTTTAACGTTTCCCTCGCTGGTCGTTGGAACGTTAAATAGCTTGCTAACTGCTAACCGCATGCTAGGTTGTTAGCCAATTAATCGGCTGGCCACAGCCAGTTAACCCAACGTTGCTTCTTTTATCGCTAAACGTAATTGTTTAGATAAAATGTGCGTTCCCGTGGTATCTCATGACGATAGAATAGAGGACTAGCGGGATAAAATAGTATTTTATGCAATTTATACAGAGCGTAGTACTGTCTCTCACCAAGCTAACAGACAGTAAGTAACCTGTTGCGCTCAACGCTAATTAGCTTACTTTTTGCGATGCTTGTCATAGCAACATATTGGCAACTGTAGCTAACCATTGCTACTTTGATGACAAAAGGCCAGAGATATTATGCAGTGCCGCAGCCAGATCAACTGCTTAATTGTCCACAAACTGCACTGCAAAGATAAACCGCAGTTTCATTTCAAGCTGAAACTAACAATTAGCTAAGGATATGACAAATACATACAGCATATACTATAGGTGTGTGACAAATACTTCTAAAATGCATTCAATTCCAAACGGCTGTTCATTAGTTTTTGTAAGTCAGTCATTTCAAGGATAAAGCCCTTTCCAATGAAATTTTTACGTTATTACGTCCAAGCAATTGAGTTATGTTATGATTTAAATTATATTAGTCACAGCAATGCTTAGGTAGATAGTCAAGTACATTTCATTTATATAGCCCAATATCATAAATCACAAATTGGCTTCAAGAAGGATACATAAACACACAAATAATACACAAACATAGTTAAAGTACAGAATGGACAATGGAGATGAAAACATTGTCAATAAAATGCATAAAGAACATCTATCTAGAAAAAATGAGTACTATAATAATTCCTAAAGGGGAATTGTAGTTTTTATAGCAGCCATCTCACAGAAATCACAAAACAAATTAATAGGTAGGATCTGAAATTCACTTTAAAAAGCCAAATAATATACAGTAAGTAAATTACAATAAATAAAAATTAGTTAATGTAGGATTATTATAGACTAAAATTAGGACCATGATCTTTAAAGTAACACGCCACTGTTTGGTGAAATAGGGCTTATCACGGTCTCCCCTA
>NW_022605583.1:687412-687569 GCF_008692095.1 Etheostoma spectabile | reverse complement strand
GTAGATAGGTGGGCCAACACATTTTTTGTCTCAGTGCATGCATTGTTTTAGTCCGGTGCTAGTTAGCTTACAACAACCTAATTACTTCTTGTGGCCTGTGTATTCACAACGAGTACTAATAGCAATGGAGATTAAGACTAGATGATTTCCTAGGCAG
>NW_022605583.1:678193-687402 GCF_008692095.1 Etheostoma spectabile | reverse complement strand
GGGACTATATTGGGTGGAAGCACAGCCAAAACACTGCTATATGGGCGTAGAGAAATCACGCAGCAACTCTGTATGAGTACAGGTCTAATATGAGTTGATCTGTCCCGTGAAATAATGTTTACAGTAATTACTTTCTCTGTGGACAGCTGTTAATTGGGTCCATTCAGCGTTTTCCCAGTTGACTTCATCCCACCAGGAAAAAAGTTGAGGACTGCAGGATGCCTCACGTCCTCGGGCTGTTAAGTGATTGCAACTTCCTCCTCCTTTCATTCTATTTCCAAAGCACGCAGCCCCTCTTCTGAAAACTCTTGTTCATCAAGGTATGCTTGTGGATCTTGACTGTCAGAGAAGTCATCCTCTTCGTCTGTCACAAAATCCGCCAGGTTCATCGCCAGTCACTGTTTACTGTAAGAAAAATAGCCAGCTATTCATGCGAGGTATGTTGATGGACGTTGAGGGGTTTAAGGTGCTGCGTGATCACTGTGCCCATGTAGCAGTGCTTTGGCTGTGCTTTCACCCAATATAGTCCCAAGTCTATATCTGCCTAGGAGATCGTCCAGTCTTAATCTGCATTACTATTTGTACTCGTTGTGAATATGCAGGCCACAAGAAGTAATTAGGTTGTTGTTGTGTTTTTTTTGTTTGCTCACTTTTTACTCACAACATGCTAACCAGCAACATAGAATGCCATTCACTACGCTAAGCTAACTAGTGGCGGAGCTGCCGTTGTTGCACTGGAATAAAACCGTGCATGAACTGAGACAAAAACTGCGTTGGCCCACCTATCAACAGCTACGGGAGACCGTGATGAGCCCTATTTCAACAAACCGGGTCTTGTTCCTTTAACTCTGAGAGAATGTATACTTTACAAAGATGGTGTCCAGTAATATACTGTTACTGTACATTCAGGGTTTCCACCAGAAAAGTTTTTTAGCCCTGTGGCAAGTGTCTTTTTGTGATGCTGGGGCCAGTCATAGACTGATGGTTGCATTAATATTGAGCCCAACAGTTTCTGTGATAACAGAGTCATAGACAGAATCACAAAAGTCAGAATTAAAAAAATAATGCTGTGGGCACCCAGATAGCTCAGTTGGTAGAGCGGGTGCCCATGTATAGAGGTTTACTCCTCGACGCAGCCGGCCCGGGTTCGAATCCAGCCTGCGGCCCTTTGCTGCATGTCACTCCCCCTCTCTCTCCCCTTTCATATCTTCAACTGTCCTGTCAAATTAAAGGCCTAAAATGCCCAAAAAATAATCTTAAAAAAATAAAAATAATGCTGCAAGGTGCATGATTTAACTTTACATTGAACACTGTATTATGTAAACACAGAAATATGGCTGCTATATAATATTCTAGAGGTATGAGTTTGCATAATTCAGAGGATATTGTGATGAATGTAATAATTAAATGCACAAATCCAAAAGAGCAGCTTTGCAGTTTGTTTTGTACCTAAGGGCAGAGGAGACTCGTTATGCAAAGTGATGGCAGCTGTGAGGAAGGATTTCTTGTTCCTGTTGTGTTCCTTGCAACAAAGACGCTGAATGAGTGGCTAAAGGTGCTGTGCTGTTTGACCAGTAGGTTGTGCTAGACAACTTTCGGGATGGCTCAGAGAAGCATGCCCCTCTTCACCATCAACTATAGAGTCTACAGAGTTTTTACCAGCAGTTGTTGTTTTAAGCCTCTAAAGACATTTTTTCATGTTTTAGAGGGTGGTGGAATCTCCTCAGATGCCAGGTGAGGAAGATGCGAGTCAGGCTGTTGGACATGCATCCATGGATCAACTAGAAGCTAAAAGTCCTAGCACTGCCAGTCAGGACCAGCGGCAGCCCACGTTGGAAACGCATGGTTGGGAGCTTCAACAAGGGCGCTCTTTTCAGCAAGGTATGTATGTTGAATACAACAATGAATTTCTATCTCAGCTGTTTTTTGTCATAATGTTGATTTAGGATATGAAAATCACATTTGAAGTTGTCTAGTTTATAATTCATAATATTGGATCTCATGCAAAGTTGAAGGCAGTGATGGTTTATCTTGCAGAATTTCAGGACAGTAACCTGTCTCCAGCCCTTTCACTGATGCCCGTAAACTTCAATGAATATTCTTTATTCCAACAAAGTGACAATGAATTTGCCCCTTTAAGGTAAAGAAAATAATTAGAAGTCAACTAGTGGTTCTGTGGACATTAGGGGTGTGCAAAAAAATTGAGGAATCGATTCTAGCTCTACTGACTCAAAATCGATTCATAGAATTCCCAAAATAGATTTTTATTTTTTTTAATGGTGTTTATACTATCACATGGGTAAAGTAACTACATGTACATACTGTGAATTGTCTTAAATTGGGAATCGTTTTTGAATCAAATTTGATTTTGAATCGAATAATTGATATTGAATCGTGACATTTTCTGAATCATGCACCCCTAGTGGACAGTTTTTTTTATTTTTTATTTATACAACATGTCATACAAATGTTCACAAGTTTCTAATTTTCTTTACTTTTTAAAGGGCATTCCCCGACATTTCCATGGCATCAGAGAGGTTTCACGTTCCACCCCAGGATCGCACTACTCAAGCCTCTGAATGTGGCTCACTGTCCCAGCACCCTTTGGCCCAGGCAACCATCCTGTCTGAAGATGAAGTAAGCAGCTGCTGCTCTCTGTCCCAGTACAGTTTGTCACTAATAAACGAAGGCAGACGAGAGGAAACTGTTCAGTCCCCAATGATTGCCACCACTGACAGACAGGGAGTACCATCCAGAGATGACACGGGTATTAGAGAGAAGGACTTAGTGACACTAACTGACCCTCCAGACAAGCCAGTAGGAGAGGCTGATGAAGATGAGGCATTCTTTCTGAGTAAGAATATTCCTGCCCAGCATCTTCTGGACCTCCTTCAGAAAGATATTGGCATGGCAAGCAGTAGCAGTGCTTTTTCCTCTGCCTCTAAGACCTCTGTGACGTCTTCTGCCTCTTTTTCCGGAGAATCTAAAAGCACTCAAGTTTGCAAACCAGGCATTGATCAAAGCATGGTTAAAAGAGAAGGTCCTCCAGGTGAAGTTTCTCTTTCCCAGCAGCACACACAACCTGACAGAGATTTATACCCTGATCCATTGCAAACCTTGTCGTCGGTCTGTAACATCACCATGGGGTCTCGTAGTACTAAACCTGATGACAGTAGTGAATTGTTGCACAGAGAGCTGCTTTCTGAGGTGGAGAGGCGCAGCAGCCGTGAAGCTGAATCTAAAAACCGACAGCGGAAAAGTCCTACACCACCTGGTCAATCGCTCAAACAATATACCACAGCGATGCCTGAAGGCAAGCCAAGTGTGACCAGAACAAATTTGTGTGGCCTGCAATTGACAGGACCGTTTTCAGCAGGTGTTGAACGGGGTCACAGAGAGCAGGACCTCTGGTTCTCAGGGAACCAAACAGGGATTGATGGGTCCTACCTGGGTTTTCTTCCACAGTCTCAATCCACTCCAGGTTTTTTCAAGGCCCCACCTAAGTCAAGTGTCAAGGCTAAATTAGGACAACTCTCTGACATAGAATCACATAAAGAGAGCTCTTATCAGTCAAACACAGAGATCTTTCCACAGCCAGCTGCTCCTCTGGCTGATGTCCATCGCCCAGACATAGAAAATCAGAGCCAAGAAGAAGCTACTTCTCCAAAAGTCCAGTCTCTCCCAAGTCTCAACTATATGCAGAAAGTAGATGCTTGGAGGGCAAATCAGAGTTCAGGCAATACGTCACTATTTGATAGCTTAGCACTGCAAGGTTTTTCTGGCATCTCTCCTAAAAAGAAAGCTTACGATGCAGTGTCGGACTCCCTTAATCACATCCTGAGTCAGCAGGTGAAAAGTTTACAACAGCCTGTTTCAAGTGCTGCCAATCCGAATGTCACACAGAGCTCTTCCACCGCTCCTTCTGGCTCTCCTACGAGAAGAGGGGAGGCGGTAGGCGGTGCTCCTATTGATAAAGATAACACTGGCTCTGCAACAAGACCCTCTGCCTCAACCTTTGGCAGGTCACAGTCCCAATCATCTCTTAGCACCATTGGCAGGTCAGTCCAGGAAGATCAGCAAAAAAGACATGGAGAAAAGGGGAACAGTCAGACTCAGGACAATGGCCATCATCAGCCAAATGTCACTGTTCAACCGTTGCCTCACGTGAGCCTAAGCCAGTTCAGTGATGTGTCACTTGATCACAATTTGACACTCTCAAGTTCCCAAAATAGCTACAACAGTGGAATTAAGTTAGGAGCTTCCATTGGCGCCTCTTCTGTTGTCAGCCTAGAAGTTGATAACTATGCCCCGTACTGGACTTCAAAACAATCAACACCACCACCTCTGCCCAAACCGCGAGAGCTCAACATTGAAGAACGAATCCCGGTAATTGAAAGATGAAAATTTTATACTTAAACAATCATGTCTTTAAAATATTAGAACTTGATTAATTTTTAATGCAGTTTCAGCAAAGAATAAATGCTAACATTTAGCAGTTAATTATAATTAGCAGGCACATTGTGAGGACTTTGGGTAAAAATACCATAAATATGTATATTTGTATTCCTGTTTCTGATATTTTCTGTATTTATTTTTCTTGCAGTTGTATCTCCATAACCTGGGCATTGACCAGTCACCCTCAACAATCTTAACTCCATTTGTACCCAGAGGGCCGATCAGAGAGCCGGAATTCTCTCCCACTGACCTTTGTACAATTAAAGGATCTACTGGAACCCCAACCAAGAGCACCCAAATATCTGAAGGTACCTTTTAAAAGTCATGTTTTAAACTGAAAATATAATATTTTAAGAGTAACATTTTCAATGGGCCATAATCAGTCCAACTGGTCATTTGGGCTGAGAATCAAAGACTAGGAGATCTTTGTATATACGAATAACATGGTACAAAAGGTTAAAGCTTTTTTTTTTTACCAAGTGTAAAGCCAAGTTTTATTTTCTTTGAAGAGAAATATAATTAAAAAGATTGTTTTAGTTTCAATCACTGTTAAATCAGTAAGCTGTCTACAAATTTGTTTTTGTATTTACACATTTCATTACAATTTTGATATTTTCTCCTTAAAAGATGAATGGGTCGTTTTTGTCAACTTCTAATTGGTAAATGTACATTATTACCTATAATGAAACTATGTTACTTTGTAGATTTAAAAAATTAAAATAAAAAATGTATGTAAATGTATTTTCAGGTGGAAGTCCCAATAAGGGACAGTTTTCTAGATCCAGCATTCTGTCAGTGGACTCCAGTATATCCATACCTTTGAGCCTGGACAGTCTTCGTCCAGGTGCTACTGCCCCAGAGCGGACCACGTGTGCTTTTCCTTCATCAGATACAGAAGCTATCCAGAGTAAACACAGACAATCCCCATCTTCCCTCCCTGAAAAAGACACTTATCAATCCACTCAGCACCAGCACAGGGACAGCTGCTTAACTGGCAGCAAGCATACCATCAAGCTAGTAGATTGTTTTGGCTCTGACCCCTCGTTAGCTACCAGGGCTAGGTGTGGGGAAAGAGACGTTGATTCCCCCTTGCAAACTAGCCGGAGTTTGGAGGAGCAAAGCGCAGAAGATTCTATGCTTAGCTCAAAGGCCTTGTTGGAGATCCGTCAACTACTCTCTCAGGCGGGGAATGTGCTCTCTGCTGGGTCTTCTGGGGGTTTTTCAGCTTCCACTGCACCATCCAGTCTGCCCGCTGATGACATATTCCTCTCACTGAAAAAGAAAACCCGCAAACTCCAGGACTCCTTATTCTCCTGTGCTAATGAGGATCTCAAAACTCGAACCTCCCTTCTGTGCGCTAGGTCCTCATCTGACTCCATGCTGACCTCAGAGAACGTAAGAAAAAGTTCCATTGGTCGAGAGAGTATGACGTCATCACAGCAACATAATTATTCATTCACCCAAGCTCTTGTTCCTGCACCAGCCAAAGGTGCACACAGAAGGCCACAAGAAAGTACTGCTAGTAGAGGTGCAGAGTCAGCCCTTGTCCTCTCCCAGTCAGCTCGACGGGCAGAGCCTGAAGGTTGCAGTGCAGCTCCCCCTGACAACACAGTCCCACCGCAGCCTTCGCTCATTGCGCCTTTACCAGTTTTGAGTACAGAAACATTCACCTCTACTCCTACAGACATAGTGGGTGTTACAGAGGAGGAAAAACAAACTATTCCGGAAGGCCCTCTACAGAGTAGTTTGTCCTTGACCATCCTGGAGGATGCTGATCAGGAAGTGATGAGTGATGGGAGTAGCGAGTGCTCGCTGGCAGTCAGAGTAGCCAAGTTACTGCAGAGTGAATCTCCAGCCACTGTTGTGTCCAGTACACCCAGCATCACTGACCAGGAGGAGAGCAAAGCCAGAGGTAAGTGGATTCACATGTTGTTAAAATGTTAAGTTTTCACGGTGAGATACGATTTAAAACATCTAAATAAACTCTTCAAACTAACAAATGATCTGCACGAATACATTATCATCTGCTTTTCTAATTTGCAGAGTGGATTAAACTGAAGCTTTCAGGACAGCAGTGTGAACCTCTGGAGTTGGACAAAGAAGACAGAAAGCGGATTGAAGAGATCAAGAGAGAGCTGCTGTTAAAATACCCTATGAAGGTGAATCACTGATGAAGAGGTCTTCATCGATCCAGTCAGTCTTAATTATAAAAGCTTAATTTGTGTATTATTAATTTACTTAAACTTACTACATTCATAAAGTACTGAAATGTATGGTAACAAATATTTTGTCACAGATTTCCTTTTTTTAAAATCATGTAAATATTGATAAACAAAATGTTTTGTCATTTTGATGTCTGCTTCCAATCTTTGGACAGTACAGGTCTCATACTAAAGGTAACTGATGTGTTGCAGGCATGGTGTGTTAACAGATGCATGTTAGACTTTGGAAAATTTCCAAATTTGTTTCCCGTCATGATGCCAGTGCAATTTTCAGGAAGTTTTGATCTTTGTGGTTGATTAATCAATTTACAGAATAACAAACTAGGAACACCTTGCCTGGTCTCACTGTTTGACACATTGTTTTTGCTCCTCCTTTCAGAGTCAAGGGAGCACAGACACAGAGAGCAGTACAGCATCCAGTATTAGAGTCCAAATGGTGCAGGATGCATCTTGGCAATCACCATTATTGAAAGCAGTGAATGTAAACAACCAGCCATCCCAGCCTCTGCCGGGCCTCCACACAGATCTCTTGGACTCCAGCGTGCAGCTTAAAAAAAAACCTCGCCCAGATCTAGAGACTCAGATATGTGAGATTGCTGCCAGAGAAGGGGTAACCCTCCCTAAGAAAAACCCTCAGGCCCTCACATCTATTACCATTGCCACTCGCAGGCGGTCCACCTCCTCCTCTCCATCCACGTCGCCTGCACCTCCCCTCAGTCCAGCGCCAGGGCTGCTCCACCTGGCCGAGCTCTCAACAGAACCAGTCGAGGCTCCTATAGCTAACAGGCAGCTTTCCCATACCACGGCTGAAGAAGATGAGGCGACCAGAAAGCTAGCATCAGCGTTTGAACCCAGCAGTAGCAGAAACCAAAATCTGACTTCTACGTCAGCACCAGTGAATCAGAAGAGGCAAGATGCTATAGGAGGCCAGTTTGAAGAATCTGCCCCACCCTCACAGGGTTTAGGTAGAGAAGATGTGAATGCAATGAACACCCAATCGTTTATGGGAGATGAGTTATCTGTCCAGAACAGCTCTTGTTCTGGTGTTGGTCACAAAGCTGAGAAGGCCACAGGTTCCTCCACATCGGAATCCCCAGCCAGCACAGGTCACGTCTCACATGTCCATCTCACTCTGTCCCCCAAAGCCACTGATCACACCTCTTCCCCTGCTGTCCACCCCAGCCATGCTGTTACAGGGTTGCTACGTAAAGAATTCCCCCCCCTCAGACACACACCTTCTGCTGCTTGCAGTCCGGACGAAGGTGTCGGGTTGTCCAGTCCTCCAGAGTGGTATGACGTCAGAGAGCCAATAAGACACCAGGTGCCTAAAAGACCCGAGACCTCCACCCTGTTCACAACCACTGTGCCTCAGGGAACGATGACCCTCACATCCACACAATCCTCTGCACCATGTCACAGAGTTGTGGTGTCACAAAGAAACTTAACCACTGAAACACCAGGTAAGCTTATTATTAATGTAGTTATTAGTTATTAGTATAGTTATTTTTAGATCTATAACCGGAGAGAACAGTATTTCTATAGGACAGTACCCAACCTTTCACTTTGCAGTTTATCACATTATACATGAGGCCAGAGTGTTAAACTAGATGATGGATGACAACATACCTTGTAAGTGTATTTGGGTTTTGTAACGTTTTCTACCACGAGGCTACGTATTCTGATGCTGCATTCTTAGCAAAAATAGATTATAAGAAATTAATGTCAACATGGCTTTATCCTTAATTATCTGTTGTAGGTAAAGTTGATTGAATGTTCCTTCTTACTTTACAGCAGTGCCTGTTCTGTTACCTTATAAACCCTGTGGCAGTGAGGAGCTCTTCTACATCCCTCAAAGAGAAACTGACATCTCCTCTACCAGCCATTCTGACACCACCATGGAGAGTTCCCATACAGGTTCATTTGTCTCAAATATTTTATTGTGCTACGTAGATCACATTGAACATTGGTTGTACTTCACAATTTCTACCACATTACAATTTGTAGAACTGCCCGCTAAAAATCAGTCTTGACTGTGTGTAAATGTGATGTTTTCAAATCACACATGATGACAAAGCCATAAAATGTGGGTTTCTCCTGGGTAGCTCACCGGGTTAAGCATGCAACCCATGTGCAAAGGCTCAACAAAGCGGCCGTGGGTTCACTTCAGACCCGTGGCCCTTTGCTGCATGTCATTTCCCCTCTCTCCCCTTTCCTGTATTAATCTGACCTGGGCCAATAAATATTCAAAGGCCTAAAATGCCCAGAAAAACATAATCTTAAAAATGTGGGTCTTGCAGGTAAAACATGAGGCAAATGTAGGCTGATATAGTTTCAGGGGTTCCCAAAACTTTCAGGCCAAGACCCCCAAAGTAACTGTGCAAGTGACTTGCGACCCCCCCACTATAAACGTTTTATCAACATTGCGCACAACCGCACACGCACTATAGACGCATCCAAACACGAGCATATTGACAACTCAAAATAACACAACAGACATAACATTATTCTACAGTAATTTACTCAATACTTTAA
>NW_022605583.1:678061-678183 GCF_008692095.1 Etheostoma spectabile | reverse complement strand
CTTAACCTCACCTAATGAGATGGATGTGCAATGTGTTTGGAGCACAGCAAGTCCAGTCTTTGTTTAATGTTGGAGACCGCTACTCGGAGATCGTCCTCCACATTCAGTCGCGCTGCACACCG
>NW_022605583.1:677897-678051 GCF_008692095.1 Etheostoma spectabile | reverse complement strand
ACTGATTCTGTCGCTAATATGTCGTAAATCTGTCGCAATGACCTAAGGGGTCAGAGAGGTCAATGAAAATAAAAAAGAGCTGTTCGCATTTTAATGTATTTGCTTGGTTTTATTTTAAATTTAGCCACTAGTTTTATCTTGTGTTAAAATCATG
>NW_022605583.1:673326-677882 GCF_008692095.1 Etheostoma spectabile | reverse complement strand
TGCTATTTCTAATCGTTTTTTAAATTTTTATTTTATTTCTGGAAATCAACTTGCGACCCCCCCCCTCTCTGGCTTGCGACCCCCCTGTGAGTCCCGACCCCCACTTTGGGAATCACTGATATAGTTTACCATATAGCATGACCCAATGAACAACAAGCATGCAACAAATGAATATACCAAAGATAGCTGGAGACCAAATTGGTCAAAAAGAAAAACTGGAGAGCTTTTGTTTCTTGCACTGACATAGCAAATAGTTTTAAATAAAGTTCATGGAATTAGAAATGAAGGAACTATTTAGATTCAGAGAATTAAATTAGTAGTTGTATCTCTGGTAAATGAGGAGGCTCTGGTCTCATTTTCCTTGTGCCTGTATGGGTAGCAGCTGGTCTATTGTAACCTACACCAGGCAGTGCATTAATTATACATGTTCAGGGGCTGAGTGAGACAAAGGCTGAGAGAGAGGAAGGGGGGTCAGGGACTTTAGGCTCCTTTTGTTTTTCATTTTTTTGCAGCAGTGTTATTCATCTTTTATCTTAAATTCAGGCAATCTTGGTTTAACCTTTTTTCTGAGTAGCACCCATCATGAGGTAATAAGCCACTTTTGGAATTCTGATTAGGCTCAGACGACGCTGTACCCCCACGCTTCGGCAGCGAGGTCCTCGGGCACCGAGACACTGGGTTGGACCGTGGAGTCACCATCAGACACTCAGAGGGCATCTACAGCAAGAGGCTGAAAACAGCCACCTTTAAAATGCATGAGTCAGGACACAGAGGTGAGCTCAATCCACAGAAAAACAGAATTCATAGTCATTAAGTTATATTGTGTCAAATGCATGTGTGAAACAAGTATCATCTGTCCATAATTACAAATAAAAGCCATTAATCGTTAATTTGTACATATCTGTCACTTTAGTTAAATAGAATCAATATAATAACACACTTACACTAATTTCTACTGAGGAGAAAGGGACATTGTTGGACTGTTTTGCAATTTTTTTTTTTTTTTTGACAGACAGTAACTGTAAGAAGTTGTTTAAAGAAATATTTGATCACTATTTTTAATTTAGAAATGTTACATTTGGCATTTTTATTGTGTGAAAGGCTTGCTTTTGAATTGCTTTTAAAAGCAGTAGTGTGTGTACTTTTGTTTACATGGCTTTGCTTAGTTTTTTCTGTAGTTTTTTTTCTAACTTCTTTTTGTTTGCACATGAGGCAATGGATAATAAATATTGTTTGTATGATCCTAAATCAATCTTAACACCGGTTATGTCTCGCTCCTCGTAGGTGCCTCTGTATCAGCAGACGGACCTTCACAAACAAGTGTGACTCAAGCTCCAAAGCAGTCTTATCAGGTATCGGCTGCCTTTACCAGAGTGTCTTTATCAAGCAACCAAGAAGTCTCCAAGAGAGACCAGGGGACCAGCCCGATGCAGTTCCCCAGTTATGATCAACCAAAGCCGAGCCGTGTGAGATTTCATGTGGACTTAGCCTACGACAAGGCGAGCCATCACCTGGATCAAAGCCCTGCTACTCAGGCAGGAGAGGAGCGCAACCAGGAGAAGAGGTACTCTGGCCTCCATCACCCCACTTCCAAGCAGAGCAGCAGCACTCTGGACCAGCTGTGGAAGAGGTTCTGTGATCAGTGGAGCCTGGAGCAGTCCCAACCCACCAGTGACAGAGAGGCATCACTGCTGGAGCGGCTAGAACGCCTGTCCCGTCTTATTAATAACAGTAGGGGCACTTACATGTCAGAACTACAACAAGAAAATCTAAGAAGGAGGGGAGAAGATGCTATGGGGAACAAAACACAGAAGGATGGAGTAGTGAAGAGGAGCGTAGGTTGTGAAGCCAGAGGAATAGAATGGAAAGTCAGAGGTAGAAAGGTTGAAGGTGAACCTCCTGTCCCTCATCAGACCTGGACACAGAGCCTACAGGTAGATGAAACTTCTGAACCTACAGATGAGGACAACCGTGACTCGTCCATCTCCAGCTTCTCTCAGGGCTCCTCCCAGAGTCAGCACCTCTGTCCTGCAGATAGAGACGAGTCGGAGACCTTATCCACTATGTCCAGCTCCATGTCCACCGTGGACACAGCGCGGTTGATCCGAGCCTTTGGCGCCCACCGAGTCCAGCACCTGAAAACCAGCTCCAGCCTCAGTAAACTGTACAGCACCATCAACAAGCAGAAGGAAGGGAGGGAGCAGTGGAGAGGTAGAAACAAAGAGCCACCTTACATCATCACACTATCAGAGACCACCGGTACTGATGAATCCATAGTAAGTGTATATGCATGTTATTGCCCTCATTGTAAGGTAAAACTAATTTAATTACAGTGTATAAGGATAATCATATGTATGCATCAAGTGCAATAACAACCCATTTGAAAGCTTGTGGATTTGAAGTTAACACTTGGAGAGTAATGGAAAATGGAGAGCCATGCAAATATCTTTTACTTAAAAAATATAACTTTTTGGAATTTGGAAACAAACTTTTTTTATTTTTACCAGATTTTCAAAAAAAATTTGTTTTTACCAGTATGATATCTTGATCCAAAATATGCCTGCTGCTTTGAGTAGCTGTATAGCACCAAAAAGGAACTTGAAGATCATTCAAAGGTCTTTTGAATTTCATGTCTGGCTGTGAAATTCTAAATAAATCCACAATCTATGTAGGTTGCATTGTTGTGTCAGCACCTTATTTTTTTATTTTTTATTTTTTCATCCAAAATCGATCATTGACCGTTGGCCTAGGGTGCTCTGGTACCACGTACACTTATGAGCATCCTATATCGAACATGGTGTTTGTTATGGACAATCCATGACTAGCACAGAAGTCCAACAACAATCAACCACTCTAGTTTAGATCAGGGAGGCCGTTCATGTTAACATGGAGTACAGAACAAAGTGACATAATCACAGGTATTGAACAGCTCTAAATGTTTGATATAATTGTATTGGTCTTCAGGTTGCTGCTGATTCTGCATCAACCAGCACTTACACTCTTCCGTCACACAGTGGCCCCTCCAGGACTCTGGCAGCCAAAAAGAGTGTTAAACTGGTCAGCAGAAGCATCCAAGCAGGTCAGTGCTGCTAAAGAGGTCACTCAGATTGATAAGTGCTTGCTAAAGTAATTTAGTTAAATTTTGGTAATGTGTTTGGTTGAAAATCTTTACAAACAAGGAGTGTACAGCCTGACAAAATTAGGGCTACAAACAACCCACAAGCTGCTCCTCCATTCAAAAAGACATTTTGTGCTGTTTTATATACCTGTTGTCTAGTTTATATACGATAGATAGATAGATAGATAGATAGATAGATAGATAGATAGATAGATAGATGGCATATTATGTACTTATGAGTTTGTTTGTGTTCTACATTTGACGTTTACCTGACTGTTACTTTTTCTTATGAACAGTTTGAACTTTTTATTTGCAAAAAGCAAAAGATTATTGCAATTCTGGAGTTACTACTCCCTTATTGGTAAGACGGAAGAATAAGGCAATTCATTTGTTTTATTTACAGGAGGCAATGCAAAATGACATTTTAACATAAATGTAAATGTGCCATGGTTAGCTCAAAGGCTTATCTGTAACCAAAAAAAACCAGTAAATTGACAAATGGTTGACAAAGCTTCTTTACACTGTTTTCTTTTTTTGCTCAGGCGACCTGGAGATTGTCCTTAATGGGACTCGACGCCACACCAGAGATGTTGGAACCACATTCCCTTCGCCTGGTGAAGCTAGAACTTCCAGGCAGATTTCATCCATCTCATCCAGTTTAGAGAAGGGGAGAGGAGGGCGGAAGAGCCCCGCGAAGAGTCAGGGGTTACAAAAACAGGGAAAGAGCAAGAGAAGCCTGCCAAAGACCTACCCTAAAGGTACGTCGACTACAAATAAAGTGTATATAGTTTTATACCAGAGTAAAACTTAATATCTTTGATTTAGCTGGTTTAAATTTCACTGGTCCTTTCCAGGTGTTTCATGGTTCATCTCTGCTGACAACCTGAGGTCTGAAGTGCGTAAGGAGAACCAACCAGAGGAAGATGAGTTGTTGTGGAGGCAGAGCACTGCCTGGTTTGAACCATACAGCAGAATCAATCCATGGAGAGAACCACTCAGACAGAGACAAGTACATGAAGACAGATACGAACATGATGAACCTCATTTAGATCCAATAACCAAAACAATGTCCTCTGGTTTGACACGGATCTCTCTCCAGGTTGGTTTCTTTTTTACTTTACAAAACGTTTCCTGATCCTTCCTTGGAACAAATGTTTATGTGTAAATTTAAAAAGTGAGAGATGGAAGTGTTTGCAGTGGGAAACTATATTTTAGGTTCCTCCATGCTTGGCTTTATTAACATTAAAAAACACTTGTGTACTTGTAGACATGCTTGGAAGATAGAAGCCCCTAAAAATTTGACTTTAAAGGTTTAGTATTTCCCTATTACATTAAGTATTCATGACAAAATTAACA
The DNA here is from genome assembly GCF_008692095.1 of Etheostoma spectabile. Classification (NCBI taxonomy): domain Eukaryota; kingdom Metazoa; phylum Chordata; class Actinopteri; order Perciformes; family Percidae; genus Etheostoma; species Etheostoma spectabile. Next base: position 673,408 of record NW_022605583.1, on the reverse strand, counting down.
AAGTAAAACAACTTTGGCCCTTTCCCTAACTGATCCTTAAGCTCTCATGTGAAACATTCAAAACATCTCACTGATAGAAAAT
>NW_022605583.1:661796-673316 GCF_008692095.1 Etheostoma spectabile | reverse complement strand
TCTTTTTTTTTTTTTTTTTTACCTTAAGATCTTTCAGAACAACAGTTAAAATCCCTTAAAATCATTGATGTTCCTTTTCAATTCTGCAGGAGGCTCTGGAGATGCATCGTCCAGAGTTCATATCTGAGTCCAGGCAGAGGGTGAAGCGCATGGCTCTACAAGCGCAGGAGAGGAAGCTACAGGCCAACTTCTGCAGAGAGAGAGATGAACTCTTCAGCTGGCTTGGAGGACCACGGAGGCCTGCAGGTACTTAACACCAGGAGGGAAATGTGCGATTGTAACATCAAACCTGCTTGAAACTTTAGATCTCTGTTTTTAGTGTACGGAGCCACTTAACTGAGGTGCTAACGTTATGCCTGACAGCAACAATTCTTATTTATTCTGCTACTTAGTTATTTTTAGGCGATATAGTACTATTATCAACAGTATGGTGCAGTGTTTCAAAACTCTGTACAAGACTCCCAACTGATCATACTTGTAAACCATTCAGTCTTGCAGTCAAAGGAGGAGTAAAGATTCTCCTTTCATTTGGTGTGTAAACATCTTTCACTAACTGACCAATGTTTCAAACTAAAGTTTCTGGTGAAATAAGAGTACATTTTGTTAAGTCATCTAAACATATCAAAGTGTAATTCTTTAAGTTATTGTTACAACCACTTAGTCCAAGACCAAACGATGTAAGATACATGTTTCAAATCACGCTTTTGGAATACTCAAGATGAACTTCTCTGTTTTCACATTAAAAATGTAACCTTTGAGTTTGATAGGTAATGTACAAACTATTTCCATAATTACTATCCCATAATCAGAAGTGTGATCAATGAATTACTGTAAGGTTTTGGCCATAAGTACTCGTCCACAGCTCATTGTGTGTTTTCATGTTTCACCACCTTGGGCAAATCCTGGTGTTTGTCAGTGAAGAACCATATTGTCAGAAAAAATACAGTACTGTACGTGCATTCTAAAGCCCACTATTTATGTACTGTATTTGTGTTTGACTGACTTTTTTTTGAATCTGTGTTAAGGCACTGCTCTGCTCAGAAGGGCTGTTCCCAGGAAGGAGATGATACTGAGATCCAAACAGTAAGCTTTTTGTTTTTAAATATCTTTAATTCAAAACAACAATATTACTAATACTAAAGACAATCTAGGGTGTTTTTTCCAATTTGTACAAAATATAACCATTGGACCTGACTGCTTATTTGGACAGTAGTTGTATTAAATGCACAGGCAGTATAAGTATTGTCTTAACCCTGTTTCTTCTCCAGGATTTATGAGAATCTTCCAGAGGTGCAGAGGAGGAGAGAGGAGGAGAGAAGAAAAGCAGAGTATCGATCTTACCGGCTGAACGCTCATCTCTACAACAAGGTATAACACAAATTGCTATTCTTAATCAAAAAGTCAACAAAATGCATGTATTTATTTTAAGAGCTAGTTTGATATGAATATATCGATCTGTTCTTAAAGTGGGTCAAAGATTAACTTTGATGTTTTCTGTCTTTCAGAGAATAACTAACCATGTCCTGGGAAGAAGAACAGCCTGGCAGTGAGTGTTTTACTGTAGAGGAAATCAGTGATGGTAAAACTACCTAACTTAACACAACCATAGCTTTTATTTATTTGCGACCATTTTTAGTTGGTATTTCAAAGATTATGTAGAAAAGTATAATTTTACTCTTTAGGCACTTTTTTTTAATGTAAAAATAAACCAGATTCTTTATAAATTTTACTAAATTCCATGCTTTGATTGAAGATAAAATACAGTGTTTTGTCTTCAATGTCTTTTATTGATCGGTTGTGCAAGGGAAAAGGTTAGACAGGCTTAAGATTCAGTACATTAGCTGCACAAATAAATAACATAATAAATAAATGTCTGCATTTCCCCTCTTTAACTATAGTTATGTAGATACACTATGCCCATTATATAAAAAACTTAGGACAATACTGTGTAAACATAGTCAACAAATCAGCATGATTAATGAACTAAAAGCCTTTAACATCAGCTATGGCAAACAATTCTTTGGCAAAAATGTAGTTTTGCTTTAAACAAGGTTTTCTCAAAAATAAAGCAAAGCTCTCTGCAGGTTTAAGGCTCGGACAAAGTTTGAAACAGCAACAGGAATCTCAGCAGAATGAGGGCAACATACCTCATTGGAATTTACACAAATACTGCTTCGGCAAAGTTTTATCGTTCAGCGTTTTTGTTGTAGGTTTTATTTGAATCACGATCTAAAATCCTCAACACATTATGTAATTTGCTTACATGTAGAGTGTTAATCCTACAAAAATGCCCACATCTATTTTCAGTATCATTTACAAGCCTTTCCCTTTAAACAGTTAGGTTATAAAAAAAATATATACAAAGTGACACCTGATTAAAACAAATTGTCATGATCCTAATACTATGTAGCTTTAACAATGTTCTGGCCTAATAGGGGAGTTTGATATATATTCTACGCAACAACCAAATCAGTGAATCTGGGCAGCATGCAGCAGTGCAAGTATCTACTTTTTCAACGAGCAAGATGGAGATTTAAGTTCCAGTATGCAGGGCTGGACTTGAGAGCACAACAGTCTAACAAAGGTCCTCTTGAAAAAGTTTGATCTAAAACCAATAATCACTATTTAAACATCATTTAGTGTTACACCGCTGAATAAATATGCTGCTTTCTTGGTGATAAAATGTTAAACAGTGGAACATTCCCATTTCTTGTTAACATATTCAGTTTACTGTCAAACCACAGCCCCGACACACTCAGATCATTTCCTGCAGGTTGTAATCTCTCCACTTGTGATTTCAAATACCTTCTTGTTTGGAAGCACATGTTGTGGGTGGTGGCGCAGCAAGCCGGATGGCAGCGCAGGTGAAGTTTAGGTTCGCAGCAGACTGTGGACTCTCTGCAGCTGAGACTGGGATAGGACAAGCCGGTGGACCTGCTCCTGACCGCGGGTACACGGCATCATGACCCGACCCACCAGCACCGTGTCGCACTGCTTCTCCTCCTTTGCCTAAAGAGAGAAAGGGGATCAGTGTGATTAGATCCCTGTCAATTCTGCCTTCCAGGCTCTGTTCTTTGAGAGCACGTATTGGTCAACTTTGAAGGTGTAAAGTAAATTTAAGCAATGTGAAATTAAACAAAACCTACTGAATAGTGTGAATCTGAGAAGAAAAACTTGATGCTAATGACTGAACATCTAAATAAATCTATAATTTGAACTAAAGGTCTCATCATAAAGTAAACCTGGTTTACTGATTGTTGATTAAATAATATTTAGTTTAATATATTGAATTGAAATTTTCAGCAGAGTGCAAAAACAAACTTGATCTGAATCAGTTGCTCAGGACAAACTAAAATGTGTGGTTTACCCTTTATTGTAGAAGACAAATAACTAATCTGACTCTAAATAATTCCGCTACTTCATTAAAAAGTTAAGATTTACCAAAGTTGGTAAGAGATGGTAAAGCTTCAAAACAGGCAACAAAATGTTGCAGTAACACCTAAAAGCAAAACAAGTGAATGTGTCTGCAGCTCTTACCTTAACAAACGAGATCGAAGGGAACGTCGCAAAATCAGACGAGACTCGAGCTCCAGGTTGCTGGTGGACAACATGCTCTGCTACTTCATCCTGACAGGGTGTGCACAGAAATCAGACTCTTGTACTCTTTGAGTGACTGTTTTACATCATTTTTGTCTGTCTTACCTTCAGCCTGCCCAGAGTGTCACTCAAGGACTGTAATCTAGCAGTCTGTTCCAGAAGCTGAGCACTAGGCATCACTGCAGGACAAATAAAAACACACCTGTTCTTCATACAGGGAGTAATATGTAACCGCAAAGTTGTATTGCTTTCCTTCATGCATATTTCTCTCACTCAGTCTCTGACTTGTAACATTAATGCCCAGGGGTTAAATTATATTTATCTGAATCTTCTGTTGGTTTTGGTGTTCAATAAAATTTATTGCAAGTATTTTAGTGGGCATAGGCTATTCAATGTTTGCAGTGCAGAGCCACATATCTGATACACACTGTAATTGTTTGAAGTTATAATGCTATCACATATCGCCGATCTTCATATCATGCAGGTAAGGTGCAAAATGTATGTCATTAAAGCTGAATCTAATAACTTATTACTGGATGCGATTATATCTTTGTTTGGCATACTATGACTTTTTATCACTTTTTTCCAACTTTATTTTTTTTAAGTTAGTATTTGTGCATTTTTAGGCTTTTGTTGTTGACAGGACAGATGAATACATGAAAGGAGAGAGAGAGGGGGAATGACATGCAGCAAAGGGCTGCAGGTCTGAACCCTGTCAAACATGCTGTGTCGAGGAGCAAACCTATACAGTATATGGCCACCCGCTCTACCAACTGAGTTATCTGGGCACCCACTATGGCTTTTTTTGACAGCATCGTAGGCCTTTATTTGATAGGACAACTTAGACATGAAAGGGGGAGTGATATGACCAGGTTGAACTTTTTTTCAACATATTATACTATGACTTTATTATGAAAACAACTGTCAGGTAAGATAACTTAGGGTGATAAGAGAATGATTGGAAGAAGGAAGGTTGTGTATACAAATCTTATGTTTTGAGATGTCCAATACACTGAGAAAAGAAACGTGTAATATCTCTGAAGAGAACAAGCCTAAGTGTAAAGGAGTTGGGCTAGAGGGTAATATGTGGCACATAAGGCAAAAATGGTTGGAAGAACACCACGGTTATGGGTTCAAACCTCACAAGGCATGTTGAATTTTAACAGTGAACATGAAAATGTCAAATACGCCAGGAGAACAGTCTTTGGGGAAGAGGGGAATTTGGGGCAAATAAGGTGAGAGCTGGTTGGAAGAAAACAGCAGTTCAATACCAGCCTAGATATGGGTTAGAGAGGGTAGGTAGAGGAAAACAAAAGATTTGAATACACAATCTTCCTTCCAGTCATTCTTTAATCACCCTAAGCTATCTGACCTGACACATTCTGTAGTTGTTTTTGTAATAAAGTCATAGTATAGTATGTCGAGAACGTGATAAAAAGCCATGGTATGTCAAAAAACATGATAAAGTCATGGTATTTCATAAAAAGCAATCTATCTATAAATTGCAGGAACGTCTGTCTGTTATGCGCATATCTCTCAATCCGTTAGTCCGATGGATTTAAAACTTGACAGGTGTCTTGCTACGGGCACGAGTAAGTGCAGTGCCAAGTTTGACGTTGTTTGGATTAAAAAATACTAATGATATCGTTAATTATATATCGGTAACAGAAACACATTTGCTTTTGCTGCTCACTGACTGAGCGCAGCAGAGATTTGGCACCTAAAATGTGAAATACACCTCAGCATTTTATCAGACTCACCCTGGGTCGGGTTAATTAAGTCTACAGCTAACATTACATTAACAATAACATTACCGTCGCCCAAAATACCTTCGCAAATCTGCTGAAATGTTAAATTTGTTTTTGAGCTGACAACACCGTCTCTCCACACACACACACACACGCACGCACGCAGATATGTGCTGATTAGCTCTCACTGCGGGCCGGATGATATTTTGTGATTACATTCTGAATCTGCAATGTCCTCTGTCAGGTACATCAGTAAGTTAGTAGTAGGGTATACAGTGAAGTTGCATATGAAGTAATTTTGGGGTATAATTTGGTTTTCATTGACTCTACAAAACCTGGAGGACATTATACAACATCTGAAATCCTCCTGTTGCCTTGATATTCTACCAACGGGTGTTTTCAAAAATGTTTCGACTTGTTTGGCTTCTGATCTTCTACAGATTGTGAACACGTCTCTTCTTTCAGGAATCTTTCCACAGACCCTGAAAACTGCAGTAATCAAGCCTCTATTAAAAAAGAACAATCTAGACACATCAATAATGAACAACTATAGGCCGATATCAAACCTTCCGTTTTTAAGTAAAATCACTGAAAAAGCGGTTTTTCTACAACTTAGCCATTTCCTGTCACTAAAAAACAGTTTTGATACCTTTCAGTCGGGTTTCCGACCACACCAGTATTACTTGATCTCAGTGCTGCATTTGACACGGTCGACCACGACATATTACTAAACTGATTGGAAAACTGGGTAGGACTTTCTGGCTCAGTACTAAACTGGTTTGAATCCTACTTACAGAATAGGGATTACTTTGGCAATAGGTAATATACATCTGAGCATACAAATATGACGTGTGGAGTTTCCCAAGGCTCATTCTGGGGCTCTTTCTGTTTAACATCTACATGCTCCCACTGGCCCAGATTATAGAGAACAACAAAATAAGTTACATAGTTATGCGGACAACACACAAATTTACATAACCTTATCGCCAGGGGACTATAGTCCAATACAAAAACTGACTAAGTGCATTGAACAAATTAACGGCTGGAGTGAAATTAAATGAAGGAAAAACTGAGGTGGTTGTATTTGGAGCAAAGAGGAACGATTAAAAGTCTGCGCTCAGCTTCAAACAACCATGTTAAAACAACAGACAAAGCCAGAAATCTTGTGTAGTCATGGACTCAGACCTGAATTTTAACAGCCACTTAAGACAATTACAAAGTCAGCCTACTATCACCTTAAGAATATATCAAGGGTTAAAGGACTTATGTGTCAACAGACTTGGAAAAAACTTGTCCATGCTTTATCTTCAGTAGACTTGACTACTGTAACGGGTCTTTACAGGTCTCCCTAAAAAAATCAATCAGACAGCTGCAGCTGATTCAGAATGCTGCTGCCGAGTCCTACTAAGACCAAGGACTGGTCACATCATCCAGTCCTCACTAAGACCAGAGACTGGATCACATCACTCAGTCTCACTAAGACCAAGAGACTGGATCACATCACTCCAGTTCTGAAGTCTTTACACTGGCTTCCTGTGTCTCAAAGAATTGATTTCAAAGTACTCTTGCTAGTTTATAAATCACTTAAGGGTTAGGTCCAAAATATATTTCTGATCGTACTACACTATGACCGCCCCAGACCTCTAGGTCATCTGGGACAGGTCTACTTTCTGTCCCCGAGTCAGAACTAAACAGGGTGAAGCAGCTTTCAGTTTTATGCTCCTCATATCTGGAATAAACTCCCAGAAACGCAGATCCGGCTACTCTCAGTTCTTTTAAATCAAGGCTGAAGACCTGCTTTTTTGACGCTGCCTTTCTTAAATGAATGCTCATTTCTTTAAATTTCTATGCTGCACTGTAACTTTATTCTTGTGTTTATGTGTCTATTTTAACTGTCTATTCATGTGTTTTATTGTTTTAATGCTTATGATTTTAACTGTTTTTAATGTGTATCTGTTAACGATTTGGGTAACGCACTTGAATTGCCCTGTTGCTGAAATGTGCTCTACAAATAAAGCTGCCTTGCCTTGCCTACAAGCAGCAATACCACTGGGCAAGCAATCGTCTCGTCCAAAAGGGCACTGCACTTTGTCAATAAAGTGATAAAAAGTCATGGTATAGTTTGTGGAAAAAATAGCCATAGTGTGGTATGTCAAAAGAATCTGAGGTGGATACTATTTTAAAGACTGGCTTCGTACCTGGAGATTTCCCGGTGATGTCCACCACCTTGACGTTGGCACTCATTTGCAGCAGAGTCTCCAGAAGCTGGTCGGTCTTGCGGTAGAGGGCGCTGGAGAGCACTTTAGGGCGACCTCCGTCCCTGGAGGGAAGTTTGGTCACGTGGAGAGGAGGCAGAGAGGCAAGCTGAGCGCGCATCTTTTCAGCCTACGAGGGAAAACAGGGACACGTTAAATCCAGATGGAACAGCAGCAAGCTGGCTCGTCAGTGATTGGGGGGGGGGCGAATGTGATGGAGAGATGATTTGTACCTTCAACCTGTTGTTGTCGTTCTTAAGGTGTTTGATGCAGAGTCTCTGAGCTTCAATCTGCTGAGTCAGCAGAGGCGAGTCAATCACCTGGACACCCGAACCTGAACTGACGCCCGGCATCATGGTCACTGCGGGAATGAAAGAGCAGGTACACATTATAAACACCTTATTTATAGTGTGTGCTAAATATTTGCATTCAGTAAACATTAAATACGGTTCCCTATCTTCTCCACATTTTAAATAGGTCAACACAAAGTATTGATTTGTTAAATTGTTAACCCAATAGCGACTGGCACAATAAACACGATGCGAAAGGCTGCAACACATCGCCAAAGACACCAAACTTTGTGTTAGAATAGAAAACTGCACTTTAAAATGTTATTTGTGCTTTTTGTTGTATTTTAGTAGAAAACTGAAAGCAACAGAACTGAGTACACTTTCCCTCATATGGTGCATCCCTAATTATACATTTTAAACTTTTTTTAGTGTGCATTATTTAGTACAGAATACTATTTATTCCACTACATTCATCTGACAACAGAGGAATGTTTGCTTTCAACACTGTAGTATATTATGATTTTCAGGTTCATAATTGTATTGTATCTGGTTGTACCAGAATAGGTTTACATGGTTTAATTTTCAAAAAACACCATATTTTTGTTGTTCTGCACATTGCTGCAGCTCCTCTTTTCACCCTGTGTGTTGAGCTCTCTGTTTTAGCTACAGAGCGAGACATCTCACTTCTGTTCCATCGTTGTTGGGAGTCGCACATGCTCAGTACCTAGGTAAGGACTACTAGCCAGTCAGAAGCAATCAGAAGAAGAGTATGAGGGCATAGAGCTCAACAGTCCCGCCCTTCCTCCGAGAGACCTTAGGTTCTGGAAGTAAATTTCCCATTCATTTCACCCACTGACAAAAACAAAAAAAGTCAAAAAAGTTACAAGACTGTGTACATATTTTGATTTCCAATTAAAGAGACTACTCATCCCATAAACCACCTGCGTACCACTGAATAATAGTCACAACTGCGAAAGAGCCTCATGAACGACTTCCGATCCGACACTTTTCCTCCAAATATAGTGATTTGATATAGTGAATGTACTGTTAATAGCAGATCTTTCAGTAGTAATCGTGTGCTGATTGATGAGCCTCATACAGCATATGAAGGCTACAGTAGCCTAGTTAAAGTGAACAGATAATGTTAACTAGCGTTACCAACCTCCCTGCAAAACTCACCACGACTTTGTAGGTGTTGTCCCTCACGCTGGCCCTTACAAAACCCACAAGCTGACCCTCGGACACACCATTCAATAACGTGACCCCATTTAAAGTGGTTTTCACCCCTTTGGACACCTCTTGTTCTCGTCCTTGAAAAAAGTCCCAACAGGACGCCAAGGAGATCTCGATTGCACTGAGAAGTCGACCACGCAGAAATGCAACACAGGTTTTCTTTTCTACGTAACGTTACCGTAGCCTACACAGTACAGCAGCAAAGAATGTCTGTTAAATGAGTTCCACCAACTAGAGGCATCACTGTGGGATTGTGGGTAATGAACTACTTATCCAAGACATCGCAAATAAAAGACATTTATCTTAAAACAAGGTTGGTGCCCCATGAACTTCTGCTGCCTATATGGGCATATAAATCGCTTAGTCATGTGGTAGCTGGTTTCACGTCCACCATCGACAGTTGTGATTTTATGGTTTATACTCCTAAATTTTATTGTATTTTTACTTCCAGAACCAGCTATGGGCAAAGCAGAATATAAATGTTTCTTTCACCACTGATTTTTTAAGGGTTTGAAAGTGATAAACCATCATTGTTCAGTTTTATTTCTCTGGTGTAATTATCAATTATTACAGCAGACATGTTTAGAAAATAGTGTTACTACCTGCAAACTTGATATTGGTGTGTTATATCAATATATAAGCTATATATGTGGTGTGTTTAGCAGAGTTGCTAAATATGGATTGAGACCAGGCATGCAGATGTGCATGCCAGAAGATGCAGATTTATAGAATAAATATCACATTAATCAATATAACACAGACATAAAACTTGTCAGTCATAATGGTTTACTAACAGGGGTTTTGCAGGCTTTAATATGTTAAATTCAAGACAATTTTGATACATACCGCACACAATTTAATGCCTGTTTAACAATCAATCGGTCCAGTATGAAAGTATTATGGAAAAACATTTGGGATGATCAGTCTAGATTATTTATTATTATATCCCTTTTTTAGTACTTCACATTACCACAAACCAGACCTGGATGAGCAGCAGGAAAAGTGATGGACTGAGTAAAAAGGTTATTTCCTTGAAGTAAATGTAAGTTAAATGTAAATTTGAGGCCCATTCTGAGTTGATGCGCTTCCTACATTAGTTGGTTAAAGGGTTAAAAACAGCCTCCTGTCTACTACAATCTACTTCCGCAACAATCACACTTATTTATTGATTTTTTTAATAAGTGTGTCTCCCAAAATCCCACAGTTGGATACAAACACATTTTATAAAATAAAATAATCAAGACTTATGTAAATCCAAGGCTTTTCTATACCTTTTCAAGTTTTTTTTGCCAAGGAAACAGAACTTTTTAGACCTGCAGAAACCCTGTATAAAACGTGCACATGTATTTAACGTCCGTCTCACCGTGCAAAATTAAAAGAAGAAACAAATATGCAGGATCAACAACAGATGCCAATACAAGAAGATAGATACCTTTTTGTTCCTCTGCAGAATATTAGGAAGTAAGAAGAAGAAAAAGTCGTACGAAGAAAAGGGAGGTCAAAAGATGGACTGAAGTTAAAATGAGGATAAATAACCAGACATGGGTCAAAATTGTGTTTGTTAATATTTCTCAGGAGTGATTTTTAGTTAAGATAAATTAAGTTAATTGCTAAAAACAACACTGATATAAGAAGTGGAGTAATGTGGCGTTGGTAGATGTAGTTTTCCTGCCACTCACCTCCTGCCACTCCGGTGACGATGGAAGCGATTCCTGACGGCCCGGTTCCTCTCAGCCCGTCCACGGTCATCTTGGATTGGCTGTTGATTCGCTGCTTCAGCTCGGCCTTCTCCGACTCCAGCTGGTCGATGTCGGCCTGCAGAGCGTCCATCGTCTCCTCAAACTCCCTGCAGAGACGGGGACAACATGGCACAGCTGTTCACCTGTCTCACAACATGACTTACTGTCTGAATCTGCAGCCAGAGTCCGTTCTTACTTCTCTTTCTTCTTCAGCAGAGTCTGGGCATCGTCCAGTCGAGTCTGAATCTTTTCAACACGTTCGTCTGCGTCTTTGGACGAACTGTCCAGTTTCTTTTCCAGCAGACTGAGACGGACGCTCGCCTCGCTCAGCTCCTCTCCCTGAAAACACAAACAAAAGCTTAGATTTTTCATTGCTCTCTTTGGGACAACATTTGACTTGAATCTGCTGATTAGAGCTAAGATACTTTTAAGGCACTGACTGAATTGCCTCAATTGTATAGAGGATCAAAAAATGCCATGTCATTCAAATTTTAATACCTAAAGCATAAATCTCATCAGCATCACTGAGCTGATAAGCATGCAGCATGTTTCTGTTTCTACCGCAATCTAATAAAGCTGCTGATTGGCTTTCTGACATTCAGAATAAACTCTGTTACGCACAGAGACGGGGCTGTGTGTGTGTGTGTGTGTGTGTGTG